>NC_034410.1:60855590-61133115 GCF_002078875.1 Numida meleagris
CCCCCCCACCTCCCTGTGACCAAATTCCCACACACAAGCCAAGCGAAGGCCTGCGGCCCTGCAGGCAGAGATGGGCAGGAATTTTCCAGGTCAGGCTACGGAATCCAACCCTCAGTGGGGGATGATGCTCACAGCTCCTTTCTGCCAGCTGAGACGACCGTAACAGCATCACTGCCCAAATTGATTCCTTCTTCACAGACCAAAAAAAGGCAAGCACAGCCACTGCTGCTCGTCCTCAATGCATGCATTCTCATTCCTCCTCCTCCAGCTCCCTGCAGGCATCTGAGGAGGGACTTTATCGAAGGACATGTAGCGACAGGACAAGGGGAAGTGGCTTTAAGCTGGAAGAGGGTAGGTTTAGCCTAGATATTAGGAAGAAATTCTTTACTGTGAGGGTGGTGAGACACTGGAACAGGTTGTCCAGAGAGGTTGTGGGTGCCCCCTCCCTGGAAGCATTCCAGGCCAGGCTGGATGGGGCTTTGAGCAACCTGGCCTAGAGGGAGGTGTCCCTGCCTATAGCAGGGGGTTGGAACTGGATGATCTTAGAGGTCCCTTCCAACCCAAACCTTTCTATGATTCTATGATCTTGCAGGCTTAAATCGAACCCTAGTTCTGTGCCCTGCCTCCACCCTGGCTCCAGGTAGTGTGCCCCTGCCCGCAGCTGCAAAAGCTGAGAATCTGCACTAAAAAAAGGGATTTCAGTAAAAACTTGTTTTTTGTTTTTTTGTTTTTTTCAGCTCTGTTTTGCTGCGTTACGGTGCATCATGCTAGAAATGTGGGCAAGTGTTGTTTGGTAGCAAGAGCTGCCTTTTCATTTCCAAAGAATGTCCCCACCAACCACATCCCCATGTAAGGAAAAAGAAGCAATTACTGGTAACACTGCGACCAGGGGAAGGCAGAGCTGCATTCCCTGCCAGACCTCACTGCCAGCAGAGCGTGGCCCAATACTCCAGCTGCTCCCATCCCACACTGATGTCTTGCCTTCTGCTCATTGCACAGCCTAGCATAGGTCATGCTTTGCACAGGTCATTTTTTTGACTGAAGGGTAAATAATGCCCTGACCAACTGGACTGCACAAAGAGCCTTAGAAGAAAAGGTGAAAATAAAAGTTTATCTTGCTGTATACAGAAAATGTGCCGCACATCAGCCAGGAGAAGAAAGACGTCCAAAAGCTGCTGCCAAAAATCCAAGGCTCAGGAGCACAAAGCAGCTGCTGCGGAGTATGTGGATGAATAAAATATTGGTGAGTCTCCAAGCGTGACCCTGCCGATAAGAAAAGGGTGGAATAGTTTTTATTCCACCAATAGTTTTATGATTATGCAGACGGATTCTACCTTTATAACAAAGCAATCTCAAATTCCAGAATGGGGGGCAGGAAGGTGAGGGGAGCAGAAATAAAAAAGGAAAATTTTGTGAGGTACAATGTCTGGACAGAAGAACAAATTTTGGAACAGGGATCCATCTCTTCTAAAAACAAACCCAAACATTGAACTCTTTGACCCAGGCCCCCATCAGTTCAAGAAGCCCCTCCATTCAAGGAATGTAAACTCCACAATGAGCAGAGCCCCGAGCTCTCCTTTATGGATAGCAGGAAACTTCTTCAAAGGGCCGGTTTATGACCTGGCTTGAGTGCTGGAAATAATTAAGTGTTCTTGTCAAAGGTCAAAGTCATGGGGTGAAATTCCTGGGAACTCCAAACAACGCTGGGTTGAATGGAGCATTTGGGCTTTTTCTGCCCATGGTGAGAAGGCAGCAGGCAGTGTGGGGACAGAAAGAGCCCTGCCTGAGCTATTCTGCCTTCCTGAGTCCTGCTGGGTGCTTTGGGACTCACCTCATTCTCATGGTGCAAAAAAAAAAAAAAAAAAAAAAAGTGAGGCTGACCTTAAAAAAATCTGTAAATAAGAATCACAGCCAAATAATGTATTTATAGCAGCACCAAATATGAACTAAATGCCAAGATCCTGGCAATGCAAGCTAAGGTCCCGATTCATTTTCTGCTCCTGATGTAACTCACTGAATTCAATGAAGCATTGGGCACCCTGAATCTGCCACCAAATGAAGACAACAGCACTGCTCCAGGCCTTGGGAACTGATATGTTTTGTTGCGTATGTTACAGCTGAAATACTGCTCATGTTTGCAGGGGTTTGGTGCCACAGCCTGAAGCCCCACACAGCTGCATGTGCCCGCCAGCAAGCAGAAAGGCAAACAGGTATCAAAATGCTCCACAAAGACAAAAGCCTCTGGTCATATCTGAAATCCCAACTTGGTGGGCATCCCGTTGCACAATGGGACGAAGTGAGGCCAAAGCAGAGCTAGTGGTGAGATTTGCGGATAGCTAGGGTTCTGGCACAGTGGGACAGGTCTCTCTCCAATGCAGATGGCCCCTCTGCCTACACCTCTCCTCACGCTCTCATTCTGCCAGCCTGCAGACAGCCCTGCTCCATCAATAGCTCCTTGTTCATCCCCCTTCCTCCTCCTCATTCAAACTTCTAAACCCAAAGAGCAACTGAAACCGTGCTGTGACCTCCTGCACCGACCTCTCTGTCTTTTGTGAACTGAAATTGATTTTCCTTGCATGGGAACATCCAGGATCTACCCCCTGACCTTCAGCCTGAGGTTGTGCGCTAGGAGCAAGAGGGAATGTGAAAGTGACATTAGGCTGTCAGCGTTGGTGAGAAATATGAGCCACCCAATGCTAGAAAACAGTCTGCTTCTGTCCAGTGCCTGGAAATAGGGAAATTGCCAGATTTTCTTAGACACAGGGGTCAATATCCCAGCTCTGACACTACCCAGCACCAGATGCTTCAGAGAAAGGTCTGAGGAGGCTGCGACTGCCAGACACAGGATAATCTCATCCTTATCTCCTGCTCTGCAGAACAGCACAGCCAGCACACACACCAGTACAGGAGCATACATGCAAACTGGGACCCATCGGCCTCTGAGCACTCTCCTCCTGGAAGTATAGTGGTGTCCTGTAAATACGGATCACAGTGGTGTGCCTCTTACCCATGGGCCTGACTCTATGTAGGAAGGGAATGAATTAGATGAGGGATGCTTGGGGTTCAGCAAATCTATGTAGCACTGGGGTTTCCACATGATACATAGCTAATGATTGAACAGACTGTAGTCAACGAACATGACCCTGTTCACTAGCCCAGAGTCAGCAGTCCAGACAGGAGCTAAAATACCATCATTTTGACAAAAGAAGAAGGCTGTTGGATTAACTTGCTAACCCTTAGCCTATGTTCCCCTAACCTGTGCACATTCTTGCTCATGATGCCATGTCCCTTTTCCACTCCTCCAGGGTCAATTTTAGTCTCCCAGTGACTTCAGTACGTAGTCCATGATCTTCAAGTCTCTAAGGAGTATGGAAAGAAGGGAGATGGAAGGAAGGAAGGTGACAGGCACAGTCTGCATAGGACTTTGTTTGATTCTGGCTGCTCTACAAAGGTGTATCTCATTCTGAAGATTTTCCCCTTGGTTTCTTATGCCCATGCTGAGTTGTGCGAAGCAACCAATAATTTTAACTCTTCATGAGTGGCTTGAAGTCCTATTCAGTTTCAAACTGGGCTGAAGCTCATAGATGGGTAGAGAGGCACCCAGCCCTTGTCTAGAAGTGCTGTGCAGCCACGTGTCCTGACACACCCTGTAGCACAGGATCATCCCTCCTCCTTCCACCCCAAAAAATGTTTTTCTCAAAGTGAATGTCTCCTTCAAAGTTGCAACTCCATCAGCAACCCAACCTACTCATCTTTGATTAAGGTAGAGAATCAGAGTGCCCCCGCACAAATGGGCCCCCAAAATGGCATTGAGAGGATAGCAGGGCAGGTTTCTGAGACTGAGTTATCTCACTGTCAAGCTCTGCAAACTGGTGGCTGGGATGAGGTCTTCCATGAGAAGGGAATGCCAAGTGTGCATCTACCTTCCATGTAGCAGTGTGTCTTTGTAGGATCGTTGGTCCTGTGAAGAGAAAAATGGGCTTGCTTTGTGTAAAGCTTCAGCTGGCTATTTGAGGTAAGGAGTCTTAGAGGTTGTGGAAAGCCGCTGGAAAGGCCACTGTATTTTCTGGCCCAATTTCTGCCTGCTTTTTGAGTTTATCTGCCATTACATAAATCAGATAATGATGAAAATGCTGCTCTGGTCAGCACCGGCAGCTCAGAGGTGAAGGGGAGGAGGAGGTTGTGTTGACCTGTTAGAGAATTTTGTTGTTGATGCAGTTCAGGAAAACAGAGATATCAGCACACTGTGTTTAATTAGTGCGTGTTTCCAAGCCTCAGATGTCTTGTGGAATACATTTTGTGCCAGTAATTAAAATGCATCAAATTGTAGAGATCTGTAGCATTATAATCCACATTATCTGATACTGCTGCTGTTTGATAGCTCTTCAAACAAAGCACAAAGCAACCTTGATCTTCCCTTTACTCAGAAAGGGGCCCAACACAAAGGGACTTGTAAGTCTGCCTTCCAAAATCAGTGGGCATGAAAAATAGGATTGCAGTTTCTTGGCAAAAAGAAGTGTTTCCTTGGTATTAGTGGAGCAGGCTATTTTTAGCTTGTTCAGAAGTATTTTGTGAGGGGCCTCTCTGAAACAGTCCAAAACACAGAAAATCCTCTACTCTCATTTGGAGAACATTGTACTCCCTCCTTGCAAGGTAAGTTGTTGAACAACAAAATAACCTCACAGGCAGCATTTTCTGGTTCCCTAAATAAAAATTCTCCCTGCCCTCCCCATGGGTCCTGGTGGCTGCTCTGCTTGCTGTCAGAAGCGTTGCTGAGAAGCTTGTGTGAAAACACATTCTGTGAGGCTGCTGCAGCCACCTGGCTCCACAGGGATGCTGTTCGAGGTAAAGCCAAGCCTTCTTCCACTGCAAACGATTTCCTGTGGAAAACCAGGGCTTTGGTAAAGTGAAATCATTCGCTGCACACATCTAATAGAGAGCAAAGTGCTGACATTTGGGCAAAGAATAACCAAACGCTCCCAGACTCAAAATAGTTCAGCCAGAAGACTGCAGGCTTTGAAAGGCTGCCAAACTCGGCGTTCTTCCATGCAAAATACTAAAAAGAGAAAAAGTGGGGTCTGTTCTAGGGGGACCCTCCACTTTCCTATTTTCTCATCAAATGACCAGGATCACTGTCTCACTGTTAGCATGGAAAAAAAAAAAGTTATGTAGGCTGTTCAGAATGAGCGTTTTTTTCTGCTTGCACATTCATGATAAGTTACACTTCAAAGAAGAAGGAAGATCCATGATTGTGAAATGTTTTTTTTTACCTGGAAGAAAATAGAGATGATTGCTTCCCTCTGATCCTGAAATGAGCCTATTTCCTTGCCTAATGGAAAATGAATTGGCATAAACAAGAAAAGGGGAGTTTGGGCTTTAGTTCTGTCCCATTTTAGTAACTTAAATATCTTTCACACTGAAGACATAAGGTGAAACAGTTCTTGTAGAGTCAGGTGATGTCTTATGAAGAACATCCCACCACCTGAGTGCCCCATCACCCCCTCATCCTTCTCCCAACCAAGGACAGTGACAATTTCAGCTTGGTTTAAGGCACAGCTGTCCAATTTTTTGGCCACACTGAATAAAGGTGAATTGTCTAGGGCCACATATACATAAGTTGCTCCAAAAGTAACACATCCTATTTATGTCTAGTGTAGCTACAACCAATACAAAGAGCACAATAACACTATCTGATAGAGAAAATTCTCAGCCGTAAAGCACATTTCTCAACACAGTCACCACCACGAGCTACGCATTTTCACTAGCGAAGAACAAGAGCCTGCATGCAGTGCTCACAGAAAGCTGCACCAGCGGAGGTGACCCACCGTCACCACTGCTGAAATGTATCATCCACCATCAATGAATGCCAATGAGGGCCATTTTTTCCACATGGGGGAACCGAGTGACATGCCTTTGCTCCATATGCGCTCCCATGTCAGACACCATTTTGTCAGACTGCCCCTCTGCTGCCATCTGCTCCACAGCAACAAAATGTAAAGAAATATTGATGGGAAGGTTCAGCCCTCTACTGCCATACCACCAACATCCACCTCTGACGTTGTGGGACAATATAATAAAACAGGAGGTGTTACATTTGGAGCAGCCCTTGTAAGATACACAATATTGCTAGTATATAAGTAACAAAACATTTTAATTTTTAATATTATGCTTAAAACATTTTAAAAAGGGAGAAACAAAACCATACAAGGAGTGGGATATTTGACCTTGTTTTTGTGAAACTAACACATGCGGCTGGTTCGATGGTTGGGTTGTTGTGAGCGATGGGTGCTTGTCTGGGGCCACTCCACTGGGAAGAGCCACTGCCTTTACAGCACAGGGCTGGGAGCAGCCACGTTGCCAGCCAGGCCAGGCTGCGTGCAGGCCATGGGTTGGACATGCCTGGTTTAAGGAATTACTCCTCCTTTTCCTCTCTGTGCCCTTTCCAGACTCTTGGCCAATTTCTAACTTTTACCCAGACTGGAAGTTCTTAAATTACAGAAAACAATACCACAGATGAAACCACAGCACTCAGTTCTCACTGAAGCCCAAGTGCACATTTCTCCTTTCTTCATATCAAAATAGTACCATAGCAATAATATTAAAGCTATCGCTAAAGCATAACTGTACCACTTCACACTGAGGAATGATCACTATGATCACAGAAGTACCCCACTGTGTTTTTTCAGGAATGGAAGGTAAAGACATCCTTCACGTGCACATAAAATGTGAATAATGATGATGCTTGCTCTCAGAGGGAAAGCACAGATCCAGAAGCACTACATGTAGCTATTTTCCCTGGAAATGATTAAATGCAGATGGCTACTGGGTTTCACAACAGCAGGCATATAGGACCCTTCAGACTGGCGAGTGATTTAAGTGAGGAAAGAAATTCACAGAATGTGACCTCTGGAATGCAGTTATTCCAGGAAGATCTGACATATTAGGGAGTAAATTCCAGGACTGATTTATTTCTGGTAACGACTGAGCTATGGCAAAAATATTTACAACTAACTTATTAAACAAAGACATTCAAATATTTGTCAAGGAGTTTGTTTACAATGAACAATTTCTGCAGATCTCATTAGTTTCTTCTTAGGAGAGAAATAAATGGATGGAAACATTGGAAATGATCCTATATGTTCATTTACAAGATACATACAACCCCTATTAATTTTAAACAACAGGGTAATAAACAGCAAGGACAAGCAAGGCACGCAACGCACAGCACTGCTGAAAGTGCCCTCGCTCGTGCTCCAGCCCTTCATAAAAGTTCTTTTTCTTCACAGCTGCTCTCCTCAATCCCACTGCAGAATTTTACCCTGGTCTAAATAAACCCAAAGCAAAGTCAAAACAGCATCACTGTACTGTTCAGAAAACTTTGCAAGCACAAGGCATTAGAAACGTTAGGGGCGTTCTTAAATACTCCCCATGTTAAACTGCCTATCAACTAAAAAGCTTCTGTTCTTGCACCAGTAAACCCTGCTGCAACCACTGCTGCACAATTGAAAATGACGTCCCTCTCACAGTTCATACCATGTCTCTCAACCTGCACCTTCAAACTGGGTTTGTTCTTGTTGCACTAATTATAGAAGCATAGAATAATTTATGCTGGAAAAAAACCCTAAGATTACCAAGTCCAACCATCTTGCAACACTACTAAGTCCCATCACTAAACCATGTCCCTTGGTGCCACATCCATGTTTCTCAACTACCTCCAGGGATGGGGACTCCATCACTTCCCTGAGCAGCTCATTCCAACGCTTGATCATCCCTTCTGTGAAGAAATTCTTTCAAGTACCGAATCTAAGCCTCCCCTGGTGCAACTTGGGGCCATTTCCTCATGTCCTATTACTTGTCATTTTGAGAAAAGAGACCAACACACACCTCCCTGCCACCTCCTTTCAGGTACCTGTAGAGAATGATGAGATCTCCCTTCAGTTTCCTCTTCTGTAGACTAAACAGCCCCACTACGACCGTCACTCTACATAACTCTTGTTTTCTTGTCCTTTCACCGTCTTCATTGCTTTTCTCTGGAATGAAATGCTTCCTTCTTGCTCTCCGGCAGGTAGAGGTCTCCTTCCAGCACTGCCAGCAGCACTCAATACCCATTTGTTCTCAGGTCAGGGTCCTCCCTCAGCATAAACAGCTCTCTTCTTCTACTGCCGAGTGTTTGCTGAAGTATCGATGGACAGTTGTATTCCCTTGAAGCTTTTGTTTTGCTAAGCTAAACAAACCAGCAAGCTTTTGTAATACTTCTCCCTAAAAACAAAACTAACCCTAATCACTTCATGAACCTAATGACCTGTCTCTGCAACTGCCCCAGTTTCAATTTATTTTCCTTGGAAGTAGGAGCCTGCACACCAGCATCTGACACTTGCAGCCCCCTGGCCCCACTCAGCCCTTTCCCCTCAGAACAGATGCAGACCCCTCTGCACTTGGCCACCTCATGGCCTCATGGCCTCAAGGCAGCGCCCACTTTCCTGGTCCCAAGGGAAAGGACAAGTGCCTTGCTCCCGCTTCCTACGTGCCATTCTGCCCTTTTTCCCCTACACCAAAAATACCGAAAAATGCTGTTGTAAACTCTTGCTCAAGCCATAGCAATTATGAATTCCGTTATTTTGAGGGAAGACAATTTGCAGCAGTTAAAGACAGACCTTGGGTTTTCTTGTTATTTACTTAAGTGTGTGTTGAGCAATTCAACCTTAGCATAGATAAACAAAATATCCCAAGAACATTTTAATGCAGTTATCTATCTCCTCTGAGAGAAAGCCTGCCTCCAAAACTCTCCGTTACAAAGCAGACAAAGGGGGATTTAAAGTGCAGCTGATACAAATTGTGGATCTGATCGTGTTTTCCCATTTCACAGTGACTTCCTTCTATTATTTCTTTTGATTCTTGACATCCCAAAGCTGGGAGGTGAACCAGGACCCTGAAATGACTCAAGCGGGCCAGCTACAGGCTGTTCCCTCCCCTTTCCTGGTCCTGGCCCCTCTCCCTGCCCAGCACAGCCTTGTGCACCCTGGGGTATGGCAACGAGGACTCTACACTGCTGAAACCCGGCAGTGTGTCATTCTCCATGGCCATGAGTGCAGTGTGTCCCTTGGACACGTATTTTCAATTTAGTAAAGAAAAAACAACAACCCAGAAGCCACTGTTGTCTTTTCTCTCACTTTAGTCCTCATCCAAACCAGAGGACGTCTGGGCTGTTCTGTCCCACTGCCAGAAAAACATACCGAGCGCTTTGTACTGCAGCCTTCCTGGCAGAACACAAAACTCCTTAAAATGTACCCATTTTCAGACTGGGATGTCAAACCAGGCGTGGGACCAGATTTACTGTAAAAGGCTCCCTCTGGCTCACAGCTCTTCCAGCAAAGCCCTGATGCTGGGGCTGTTCAGCCTGGAGGCTCCAGGGAGACCTGAGAGCAGCCTTTCAGTATCTAAAGGGAGGCTGTAAGAAAGAGGGGGACAGACTCTTTAGCAGTGTCTGTTGTGATAGGACAAGGGGAAATGGTTTCAAACTAAAAGAGGGGAGACTTAGATTCGATATAAGGAAGAAAGTTTTCTTTACAGTGAGTGTGGTGAAGCACTGGCACAGGTTGCCCAGAGAGGAGGTGGATGCTCCATCCCTGCAGACATTCAAGGTGAAGCTGGACAGGGCTCTGAGCACCCTGATGTAGCTGTAGGTCTCCATGTTCATTGCAGGGGAGCTGGACTAGATGACCTTTAAGGATCCCTTCCAACTCAAATCACTTTGTGATTCTATGCTGGGAGCGCAGCTTTGAGCGATTTTTGCAGCTTCACCCAGCAGCCCTGCAAGAATAGCATTTCACCTAATTTCAACATAAGCCCAGCTGAAGCTGGGTTAAATGTTCTGATGCCTATGGACGCACCAGGACATCTTCTTTCTCAGCACAGAGATGAACTTGGTGTGAGAGATAAAGGAGAGTGAGACCCAAGGCATACAACTTGTAACTGTTTTCAGCATCTCTGCAGTTGGAAATCTCATAATATAGATTTTTGTTCCAATGAAATTAACAGGGCTTTAGGCAGAGTTTGGTGGGCCCAGGCTCCTCTTGCTACCCCCTGGCTGTCCCCAAGTACTTACATGCTCTAATTCTTAGACTTGATGAGTCTAAGAATTAAGATGCACTGATTGCCCCAAGGGGAAACATAAATACACAGCTTCATGGGGCTGTTGGAAGAGGATTTGGGGGAATAAGCATCTTTAGAAAAATATGGCCACTAGACTTGAGGAAAATGATTACAGAGGACTGCAGCAGGGGTGCAAGCCATTCATTGGAAGAATGACCCATTGGGCCAGTGTTGAATAGGAAAAAGATTTCTTCTAATTACTCGTGTATGCATGCAAGATGAAGCCGATGCAAGTCACTCTGGTACACACAGCCATGCCTGGAAGTGCAGGAGCAGACATGGTGCCAGCCTGCTGCACCAGCAGAGGGGACAGTCTCTGGACCAGGGGCAAGGTGGGCAACCAGAGACAACCCTGTGCAGCATAAGATTTGTTCAAGGGGGGAATAGGGTGCCCAAACCATTTCTTTGGGTCTGAAATGCTGATTTTGCCATCTTCAAAATAAATTATCCTTGATGGAGCTGGGAGCTGCGGCCAGCTTGGCCCATGAAGCACAAGGGAAATGCAACTTCAAGTAAGATATTGGTGTGACCAGCTGCAGGTCTGGTTCTTCCTTTCTCTGATGCAAACACCAGTCTTCAGCAAAATGTTCCACAAAGCAACTTAACAATCCTGTTTACCTAAGTGAGCAGCTGATTAGTCTGGAGATTAGGAATATTTGACGATGTTAAAAACATGTCATGGATGGAAATGGCTAGTGCTAGCAAACAGGCAGTTTAAAGATAAAAACATAAACAGTATTCACTTTGTAAGGTGATAAATCAGCTGTGGCTGCTTATCCCTTTCAGAGGAGAACAAAGCTGGGGACAGACTGAGAGGGTTCTATGAAATTAATAAATCTACCCTTCCATCAGGAAGCACTCTAGTGAGTATCCCACTCTGAAGCCATGTGCGCTGAGACTGCAAACCTGAAATGCAGGGAATGAACCTTTCTCTCTCACACTCCTTATCCTCTCTTCTCCACTGAATATTCTTTGCTTTGTGACTGATAGGAATTTTTCCAGTGAAGACACCTAACCCCACTTTCCACTTAATGGATTTAGATGGGGCCTCGTCCCATCTCCACGCTGATGATGAGGTGCACATGGAGCCTCCATCCCTCCCTGCATGGGAAAGAAACCTTGGTCCTCAGCAATCCCTCTATCTCTTACCTTCATTTTTTTAAAGTAATTCAGGTTCTCAACTTCTTACTCATTTGCATCAATGAGAAGGAGTGTCCTGAAGCACTGAGGTACGTTTTGTTGCTTGCAACTATTCCCCAGATTAGTGCTAGGCAGCCTGTAGCCATCCCTCCATTAAAGCCCACAGTGTGACTTTGCAGAAGTATACGATTCAAAATTTTTAGCACTGAAGCAATGTTCTGAGGAATTAGGACTGACAAATAAAGAATAGCGTGGAAATGATTTTATGGGATAGCTACGCCGAACGCGGTACCTAAAGGAGACCGCAGAACTCTACACATGAGCTGCCTTATTCAAGGCGCACTCAGCCTGAATATCTGTGAGTCCCCGTAAAAAACAAGGTTGCCAGGCTGAAAGGAAATGACTAAAACCGGAAGAAAAACATTTGCAGTTTCTCTCTCTTACAAGAAAGAGGGGAGACCAAGTACAAGCATACTCTTACAACCAACTCTTGCCCAACAAACCACTGGGAGGACGCAGCCTTCTCAGGCTACGCCAGCCTCAGGACTCCAGGAAAGAGGTGGGAAGGGTCTGCAGAGGGACGTTGGAGCATCCCCGGCCAGGTAAGTGACCCCAGCTGCTCCCCTTGCTTTGAGAGGCAATGCCGCCTGGCCTGAGCTCGGCTGGGTCCCTCTGGGCTTAGCTGAGCACCCGCACGGTGGGTTTTGAGCAACCCTGTCAACTCATGCGAACTCTACAGGCTGCATAATTCACCATTGTACACCACAGGCTGTTTCACTGGAGGAGTATTTTCTGGGTGACAACTGGCTGTTGCGATTGACCTCTTCCCACTCTTTTGCTGCTGTTAAGTTCTAAGCAAAGACTCTCTTCACTAGCAATCATTTCTGAAGGTGAACCAGGAAGCTGGCTGGCAGCAGTGGGTTTATTTGCAGAGTTGTTTGAGCAGCCAAAGCCCATCCACCTGCCGTGTGCTGAGAGGAAACACTATAAACTGTTCTGGAGAAGGCCATCCTTACTCCAAGGTTACGTTACCAAACAGATCATCAGCGTTTAATTATCTCATCTATTGTATTTATCAGACAGGAAGTTTCTCATTTCCTTTTTACTGCTGAATATACAGTAAAGTCTGGTTCAGTCAGATGTGGATACATCAAGACATAGTGGCAGTTCTCTAAACAGAGCTTTAGCATGTGAGAAAGCTCAAAGATAATTTTAAAATGGAGTCTTAAAGACAGAAGAAATTGTTCTTTGCAAGGTTTGGACGTAGGCCTGCTTCAGCATTCCTATTCATTCCTAGGCTTTCTAGCCTAGATATTTTTACATGGTTGAATTTTAATCGTGATTTTTTGTGTGTGTGTGCTTAATTTACACAATTCGTAATGACTAAGGAACATAACATGATTACCACTCTGCTAGTCTGTGGTGTTGGGCAAGGTGGTTACTAGTGCCGGCGGGATTTGATTTAAGAAGCAGAAAAAAAATGGCTAAAAGGCATCTGCGAGCACTATTTGAATAATGACTGCAAAGCTGTGTCAGCGGTGCACAGCTCTTTCTTTCACTTTCCGCAGATGTTCACTGCTGATCTGTGATTGCACATGAGTACTCAGGAAATATGACATGGCCACCTGTACCACCCAGCCAGCCTCTGAGAGACACCAGTCAGGGCACGATGGGATTTGACAATAGGGTATGTCTTGGGTAACACTGTGTATTGTAAGCAGAAAATGAATCATTCCGTCCTCTTTCACCTTATTTCAAGGAATCATTTCCTCAGTAAAAAGCTATACTCAGATAAAATGCTCAAAGTACGTTCAGCTAAGCAACACTCCACGAATTATTAAAGAAGGCCCATTCCTTTTACTGTCCTGGGGGCTTCCTTTATACTTCTCTTTTTGCAACCTGTCCCTGTACAGTCAGGAGCACAAGACAAGGATGGAGACACCTGCACAGTGGCCAAGCTTCAAGCTCAGCAACCTCACTGTAGGTTGCTGAAGTCTGTATCAACCCACTCCTCTCTAAACTAGGAAAAAACGGAAAGAAAATTCAGCTTACAGTGCCAAGACTTCCTCTGAAGCAACATTGCTTCACAGAGTCAGTTAAAGCTACATGTGCTGTTAAGAGCGTCATATAAACAGGAGCCCAAGATTGACCAAGAATGGTCAAGGGGGTGTTGTGCTGAGGCTAAATGTCTGGAATATGGAATTTTTTTTGTCTACCTCTAAGGAAAACAAAACAAGGCAGATAATAACAGCTTGTGTTTCATCAGACAAGCCACATTGCCTCTGAGAAACAGCTTTGACTCTCCCTGCGAGCCAGGTGCCATTGTGGCTTATAGATATGCCTGCTTCTGATACTGGAGATGAATGAATAGGCTGGGACCAAGCTTGGAACACTGGTGAAACACAGCAACTTGCAGCAGGAGCATTAAAAATCCAAGCCTGCAACAGGAGGGGAGAGGAGTGTAAATAGGGAAGGGGGAATCTGGTGTTTCAAGAGGGAAGGGGGATGAGGAAGAGTGAAGTAATTTGGGGAAGGTGTTTCACCCTTCTAACAGTCCCCATCAACTCCTCCTGCCAGTCATTTTAATCAACCCACAAGCAAGTTTTCTTCCTATTGCAACTCCACGCAGTCCGATCTGCACAGTATCTCATGGAGAAGAGCAAACCTGAAGGGCCTATTACGTGAGAATGCATCTGATGGCCGCCCTAACACCTCCCAAAGCACTACAATATTTATCCAGTCTACCTTCTGCTAAATCCAAATCTATGGGTGTTACCTGCTTGTCTCAAGTAATTAAGGTGGCCTAATTGATAACAATAGTTAATATTCCATATCTACTCAAAATGTCTTTGATTGTAGGTTATAGTGTTTTGATGTTGTTATTTTTAACAAAGTCATTCTTGCCGGCTTTCTTACACCTATATTTGCTCTTTTAGAACAAAGAATTCTCTGAGCCCTTTACCGCACAAGCTTAGTGGCAGGCATTTTACCAGAAGCAGCATGTTTTAAGCAAATATCGGCATTTCAAAGAATTTTTAAATTTGTACTTTCAAGAATTGAAACTGGAAACTAGCGTTCTTGCTACTCAGTGGAAAACTATTTGAATGAATCAAATACTAACCAAAGAGTATATCATGAATACCAAATACTTAAAACATTCCTGACAGCATCTGGGGAACAAATGGAAAAGCAGAGACTATTCTTTGTGAGTTGCATGACAAGGGCTTCACTGGCCATTATTTGGTTTGAAGCATGTGGTACGCTGTTCTCAGACCCTGTGACAACCCACCTAAGACCAGGCCAACAATTCCCCTCTCTCAGCAGTAAAAAAAAGGAGTCTAAATAACCGGATTCCCAAGAGATATAGACAGACCATTATACGATAGGGCAAAAATAATGATCTTCAATTTATCTTTGCAATCCCTTTCATTAAAACACAGTGATATGTGTTAAATTAATGATTAAATGATGATTGATTAAATGATAAATGATTAAAACACATGTGATATAACATGGCACTTTTCAGCAGTTCAGAAAAAAAGCTGTGAGCACAGCATGCTCTGTAATTGATCCTTCCAGTTCTTGTTGGAAAGACTCTTGAGATGGAGCACAGACACCTTTCCTGAGATAACAAGGAAGTCCCAAGTGACGCACTCATCACAGCTCAGCTGCAACACCATCTCCTTCAACACCTCAATAGATGCCTAGATGAAACCCAGCTGCTAGTAAGTTCTGCTGGGGAAAAATAAGATGATCATCTGCCTTCTTCCCTCCAACCACTGATCACAATCCTTCTGTCCAGTGCCTGAGCTGTATGGGGGGGCCACTGCCCAATAGAGCATTCCAACAAGTGCCTGCTGCTCCATCTTTTACTTATCTTTCACAGAAAGCCTAACCTTGCTTTCTAGACCTCACTTGTTGTATGGAAATGGCTGCAATACCCACATGCTCAGCTGGGACAGTGAAAACTCCAGAGGATTTTGTGGCTTTTATGAATGCTTAAACCAGAGCTGGTCTGTGCTCTTTGATGTTTTCCCCTTCTCCATGGTAGTTTTCTTCCTCTTATCATTTGCTACTAGAAAAAGACTGAAGGGCTCTTCTAGAAAGTGACAAGCAGTATTAAGGACTAAATTAGCTGAAGAGAGGATATTTTTTCATGTGATCATGAAGAGAATTAAAGAAGGGAAAAGAGATCTTACTTTACAAAATCATCCAAATAGCAAGAAATGACCTCAGTTACTCTGGTTCTTAAGTTGAGAGAGGCTGCCTTGTCTAGCCTGACTGGTTGTGATGCATCAGCATGTCATTTCTTCACCAGTTTCACATCATGTCTTGAGACATACTGCAACTCAATGCAGGAACTTGCTCACAGGGGAGGACACGGCCACAAAGCATCCACATCTCTGTAACTCCCTTTGCCCCTCAGCCATGGTAACATCTTCATCATGGAGCTTTTCTGTACTCACACAAACATTTTAATGGCCTTAGGATAATAGTCCCAGAGAAAAATGGTGGGAAAAGCTCTTGATTGGAAGTATACATTTTTTGACAGGAAACAACTGAATGAAACCATTCTGAGCAATCTCATTTGAGTGACTGGCCACCACATAGCAGCATGGGATTGACAAGTACAGAAGGAGTGTTGGCTGCTCTTTGTCATAGACATGAATCCAAAATGCAGCTAAAAGGAAAAAAATCCACTTTCATTAACACTTCATCTCCTGAGCAATGGCTTGTTCCACAAGTGCCATCTGAGCAGATGAACTCTTATTTGCCAAAACAGATCTCTGAGTGACTCAGTACAGGACATCTCAGCAGAATTTTGTTTTGTCTCATATTCCCCTGGCATGTATTTCTAAAAATAGGTCACTATTGTGTAACAACAGTGCTGATTATTTCTGCTCAGCTTTCTGATTAAAAGTGGCAAGAACAAGATTTTCTAAGCTGCCAGGAAAAAAAAAAAGTTAAAGAAAAAGAAAAAAAAAAAGCCTAAGCAGATTTTCCACCACAATAATTGGTGCATAATTTGCCTACTTCAAATATTGGTGGGCAATCTCACAAAAAACACCACAGATGTTGTGCTTAAATACTTGGGGTAAGAAGCATCTCTGGGCATGTACTATCCCATATACATATCCTAGGAGTTTCTGTGCTTCAGGAGACCCCTCTGGAAATCAAACATTCCACTTCCTCCAGAATTAAGAGTTTGCTATTGATAGATACAACTAGCAAATAATGTTGTTCTCTCACTAATTAAACAGCTAAATAAAGGTGCCACATAGCTATGATGCCTGTCCCAGGAGCCCTTCACTCAAAGTGATGAAGAGGGAGGTTTCATTCTCCCTTACTCCCCCATGCAGGTGAACGGCTCACTCTGCAACCTAGGGATGTGGCTGCTCCAGCAGAGGGGAGGAAAGGGCTCCTTTTTTTACCCGTTAGCAACACAGACATTCTTCAATTTATTTTATGGCTAGAGATGACATAGCTGTCTAGAGGCACTCTTGTGAAGAGCCAGCATGGGGGTGGAGATCTACAGCTCTGCCCCTCCATTTGATGTGGTCTCTTTAAAGGTCACCCACTGGGACCTAACATCGATCAAACTATTTTTATAAAAACTAGCTGTGATCCCAATGAAGATTTATATAACACATTTGTGCTATAGCTCTCGGTTCCTTTTTCTTAAATTACTTAAAGCAATATAATAACTTTCACAGGCATATCGTATGAGACTGCCAACATTTCAAACATTTCCTTGATGTAGGATGATCACAATTGAAAGGAATGTGAATTTTATCCAGCCGTCGGTAAGGTTTTGTTTTCCTTAATCCCTGAGACTAAATCATTGAATAGTTTTAACCTCCAAACTAAATCTTAATTGAGACTTGCTGTCATTTAGGTTACCGCACAACTCTTCAACCCAAAACACTGAGGCGCCTTTGAGGAAGAGCTGGGGCAGGGGCTGGCTTTTGGAATGGGAACCTGTAGCAGTTCTTGCTGCTGTGAGCTGGTTGTGCAAAAGAGCTTTTCAATATGCAGGAAAATGCAATCAAAGATTCTGTTCTGCATTGAAGTTTCTTTGTTTGAAGTGCTCTCTTAGTCAAACCTGTGAATAGTGCAAACCGGCCAGGACCCCCACCGGCTAGATATAAAACTGATAGCTTGTGTCCCAGGATGCCGTCATCTTGCTTTGTACTCCACACACGTTGGTAATTTCTATTCCCAGTGTGAGAATTTAGCTCATCTCTTGAGAACCATACAAAACAAAAGCCCAAAGCCCATACCTCCATCAAAACTCACTTGCAGTTGCGTTTCTTCTAGATGTCTGCAGAGGTGTATCACTGAAATTAGTAGTCAAGATCAGTAGCAAAGAAGTGGTGAAGGATATAGGTAGTATTTTAGTACTGTTTCTACCGAAAGAAATTCCAAGCACTCTAGCAGCTAAAGAGCAACATTTTCTCCATTTACATAGGTCATGTCCCTGTTCACTAGGGATGTTTTCTACCCCAAGACCACTCACAGATGCAAGGTGGTGGGAGTGGAAATATCAGGCCCAACTCCCCAACAACCATGAATCCATATTAACAGAGAGCAAATGTCCTGCCAAAGGCAGACTGATGGAAAACAGGGACTACTGTCTGCTCACCACCTCCCTCAGCCCCCAGTGTCTTCAAGGTATCTTTCAGGCAACATGAGGAATGGTCTGGAAGACTGCTTAATTTGGAGAAAATCCGAGAAGGATTCTATGTTCCCCATGGCTAGTTGGAGGGAGAAGCACTTAATTACACGGTAATATCCAAACTTAACCTGAGCTGAGATTTTAGCCTCAAGCCTTGATTGAAGACTAGTAACTAAGACTAATTATTCTGAAAGAGGTAGGAAAGAGAGTATGTGAAGGAATCTCTTGAGAGACCTGTTTCTCCCTTTCTGGAGAGATTGTGGACTGCCAACCTGGGTCTGGATGCCTGACTTTCTGGCAGCTAAAATTAGGCAAGAGGTGTCTGCGTTTCTGCACAAGAGCTTCTCCCTTCCAAACAGTGGGTACAACTCATTCCTGCTTTGCTAGGGAGTCACAAGGCTGAATACAACAGCAGCAGCAGGTTGTTCATATGCTGCACTACTGAGTGCCAAAAAGAGAAGAAAAGCCTGAACATAACAAGCCTGAGCACCTCAGCACTTCACAGCTTTCATGCCAAAAAGAGAAGATCAGCGTCTCCCAAAATATAATTAACTGCTCTTTTTATTTGAGCCATTAAAGTTTCCACATCAGATTCTTTATTATTTTTTTCCAGGATTCAACTGAATAATAAATCCCAGTGAGCATTTTGTTTTAGGAAAATATTCCCAATAAATACCAATGAACTCTTGATCTCTGAAGCTAAACACGTGGCTTAATGATAACTGATAATAATAATGACTGTTAACTCACCACAACTCCCAGTCCCTGCGATACTTTCGCCAAAATCATACCAATCAAACAGCACACATAGAGGACCAAGTGACTGCTGCAAGGGACCTGGGAGCCCTGGCAGAGCTAGCAGTGCCCGCCAGTTGCAATGAAACCCAAAATAGCACTGCACCAACAGGAGCATGGCAAGCAGATATGGAGAAGTGGTTATTCTTCTCTGCTCTGGGCTTGTCAGAGCATAACTAGACACCATATCCAGTTTTGAGCCTCCTAGTGCAGGAAAGACACCAACTACATGGAATGAGTTCAGCAGAGGGCCACCACAATGCTGGAGCATTTGGCCTGGGAAGAGAGGCTGAGGAACCAACCTCATCCAGTCTAGAGAAGAGATGGCTTTCAGGGAACCTATCAGCAGCCCATCAGTGCCTGCAAGAATGTGATTAAGAAGACTAAGCCAGGCTTTTCACAGACATGTATAGCAGGAGGATGAGACACAAAGGCTGTGTACTCCAATAGAAGACGTTCTGACATGATACGAGTAAAGCCATTTTCCCCACACGGACAGCCAAGCAGTGAGTGGTGCAAGCTGTGCCAAAAGGTCATGCGGTATTCACCCTTGCAGACTTTAAAGATCAATTGGACAAAGCTCTGAGTGACCTGTTCTGATCCCTGCTTTGAGCAGGAGTTTGGCTAGGATCAGCCAGGTGAGCTCAAGAGGTCCCTTCCTACCTGAATTATTCTGTGAATCTTGTACTATAAACTGTAAGTTGTCATGAAAGTCATAGAAACACTGGCAGACCTCACTGAACAGTTGGCAAGAACTCAGTGTTGGTAAATTATACATCTCCACTAACATCATATTCACTTAGTTCAAGATCTTATGGAGCAAGAACTCAAAGGTTATTCTCACAATTATGTGAGTAGTCAGGACTAAACACTGATCTACCAAGATCTGATCCGGAGCCAAGTGAAGTAAGTGGAAAGTTTGAGGGTACATATCAGCTGACTGGGGATGCAGATATCCAAACCTGAACTCATTATTGGCAACTGATTGACCGCCCACTAAGAGAAGTCTGTCCACATCTTTAGACAGAAATCTAAAATAGTTCTGACTGAGTGCCAAAACACATTTACACTCCTGTCTGACTGCTCTGGATATGGCCATGTATAGTGCTGACCTTTCAAGTGAGATGAGATGGATCCTACCCCTACTGACTTCAGCTGGGGGACGGATTGTGCTTGGAGCCTGTTGTGGTCAGCACAGTCAGACTCAGAACTAAAATATTCAAACTCCACACAGAAACACACTTCTGGTGCAGTTTTCCATTTAGAGTTCTGTTCCCACAGTTCTGTAATCTTAACTATTTACCAGCAGAAATTATTTCTTGTCTAGCATGGGTACGACAGGCTTGAGTGCTATAGGAAGCAATTGAGTGAAATGTCAGAATGAAAAGCATGAGAAAAACAGAAAAGAAAATTACCTGACTCTACTAGCAGACCTTACAAGTAATGCATGCACTGTGGGATAGAACAGCTTTTCAGTGATTCCAGGCTTACACATGCTGTGCTGGGTAGTGTGAGCCTGTACTCACGCACCACAGAAATGGGAAAAAACCTTCCACATTACTGTGGGAAAGGCTTCCAGCACAGGTAAAGAAACACATGTGCCAGGTGCTGACCTCGGGACACTGTCCATGCAGGGGGTGCTCCTGCACAGAGCAGATGGAGATGGGCGGCAAGCAGGGAGCCTGCTTTTACCGAAGATGCTGGGGTTAACTCTGTAGCTTCACAGTCCATTTCTGCTGGCAAGAGCATGAGGCCACATGAAGGGAATCGAGATGCTGATCCAGGTTAAAAATAGCCACGTGGGAGGCTGGACGGAGAGCAGCACAGCAGCCGACTGCTCCCAGCAGGCAATGCCGGCAAAGCGGGAGGAAGGGTGGGATTGCTCTTCTCAGCAGCCACCAGCTCACACTGGCCAGGACCCTGCTGCACTGCAGTTCCTGAGCTAAGCCTGTGCAGGGAGGGTCTGGGTGACCCCCCCACACACCCTCATTGGGAAAACATCGTACAGAAAAGAGCAATGGACTTCTGATGACAGACAGCATTGTTCCCACACCCTGAAAACGGGTGTAGCCTGAGCTATAGTACACTGAGGCTGGAAATTGTAATAAGCTTTCACTTCCTCTTCTTTCCAGTTCTTTCCTTCAGTCTTCAGCATTTTTTTTTTTGCCTCCACAAATAAAACAATGCCCAAACCAGAATCCCTTCAGTGTCAATCCACCCTCAGTGCTTCCTGCGAAACAACTTCTCTTTCAATGCCATAGTGATGGAGGCATAGTAGTATAGAGATTTAAGTGACAAGCAGGTCTTGGAGAGAAACATTAGCCTTCATGAGGCAAACTGAAATAACAAACAGCTTTTTGAGCTTTTTTCGAGTATGTGGGTCTGAAGAAATGTTGCGTGCCCAACTCCTGCTCGTATCCTCTCAGAGGCAATTGTTGACTGCCCCAGTCAACATTCATTTTGGTGCTGTTTAAAGATTTCACCTCCCACTGTCCAAGTTTCCACTTATTTTACTTAGTTTTATATTGGCTGATCCCACCATCTCTGAGCCATGCCACTTACCTTTGGTCACATGAAAAGTCAGTGTCAGAGTGTGGACAAGCTGACTCAAACAGGTTAGCTCTGGAGTTTCCTCTGTGAGAAGCTGATAGAGCAGTTGGGAATGCCAAGACAAGCAAGCATTTTTGACAAGAGAAGCTTTTATCAATAGGTCCCATGAAGCAGATCAAGCATATGGGCAATCATAGAATAACCCAGGTTGGAAAAGAACTCCAAGGTCATCTAGTCCAACTGTCCACCTACCAGCAATATTTCCCCACTAAACCTTGTCTCTTAGACAACTTATAAATGTAAATGCAATTGCTATGGAAGAAAGATGCAGGATCCCAGTCCTTAAACTTTCTCTACACTTTGGCTAACACAGCTGTGAAGACAAATACATGGAAAAAAAAAGACCCATCAAAATTTTGATCCTAGCATAGGCACAATCACACCAACATCAGAAGTCCTCCTACAGGTAAAATTTATCCAGTGGGAAATTTATCTGAGCAAAACATAGATGTAAAGTCAAGCTTCTCCCAGCCTCCCAACCAACGTGAGATGTATTACACACTACCTGTGAGAGAAAGGCTTGCTCTGTGTTGCTTTTGTTGGAAGTAATAGGAAGGCCCTTCAAAAGGGATCGAGAGGCTTTTTGAGTGTATTAGTGCTGCTGGTACTTATTTCTGGCCCATGATGCCTTAGCAGGGTTTATTCAGGTACAAGTCACTTGCATACAGGACAGAAATTTACACATATTATTACATCATTATACTTCTCATACGCCTGACAGGTCTCATAAATGGCCCACACTGATCTCAGTGGTGGCAGGAACGGGCCATTTATGAGAAAGCCAGTTATCTCTATGTTGATTAACCACCCCCTACTCCTCTCTTTCAGCTTCTTTCTCTCTATCAGAGAGGTCAGTGATCCCTGACTCTCCCTCCTACTTTATCCCCACCACACAGCACATTCTTCAAAATGCAATTGCTTCATTTAAAACATATTGTAAAGATGAGTGCGCCTGGTATCACACTTCTTTCAGCCCACAGGATATCCTGCTAAGCCAGCAAGGAATAGATTTTCAGGCTGTAAATACAGCCTAACATATAGATGCCACCTCTTTCATCCCCCCAGTGCAGACAGACATCTAATGATTGAGTTGCTAACACATTCAAGTAGGAAGAAAGCTTCAGATCGGAGATGATTTTTGCTCTGCATGTGCGTAAGCCAGTACTCTTAGTCACTGACCAGCTGTCACTGGCTCAAAACTAGGATTCACAACCCACTGTGGACCAAGAAGTTCATTCTGATCCAGACCTCCCTACGTACAGCATCTTGGTTACCTCTCAGTCTTTATCAGATCTTCTCTTCCCCACAGAGTAGCAGAAAGGCTCCAAGTTAGCAGGACGACTAAGCTAAACATGGTGTACGAGGTAGCTTGCTTTAGCTAGCAGCAGCTTCACCCTTGGTTTGCAAGCTGAAAGATTACTCTTGCTGCCTGCTCTGCCATCTCTATCTGAGGTGTTCAGATGAATCTAAGTTTCACTACACTACTGCCTGTAACGCTTGGATTGTTTCCAGACATTCACTGTTTTTACTCAAAATTGTTAAACCACAGTATTTCATCATAACACGTGTGCCTCACACAAACTTGTTTACCAGTATCCTATCTTTTTCAGAAAGACTCAGTTCTTGCTGCTTATGGACTTTACCTGACAGACAAACCTGACATCCTAAAGTGGTTGGTTGCTGACGCTGAAAGCAAAAGATGTTTTTAGTTGGCTGTTTTCTAATCTGAATCTGTCCACCCTCAGATAGTGGACAGATAATAACCATTAATGGTTATTAATTAATATTAGATACCTCTTTGCTTTTCAGTGTTGGTGGAAGAATATCAGATCTCACCTCTCATGAACTAAATTGCCTTAGCTTCTTCCGCCTCTCTTTTGACAACATGGTTCAACCTATGCTCACGCTGCTAAGCCACCCTGTTCTCTCCCCATCTGTCAACATCCCTTTAAAATGTGTAAACACCAGAAGCGGACTTGGTATTTCAATAATGGTCTCATTAACGTGGTACACATGGAAATATCACCTCCTTGACCTTTACTCAGCAAGACAGTAGCATTTGCTTTCAGGTGTACTGTATCACACGGGGAGCGCGTGTTTAGCTGATTACCCATCCATAACAACCAGCCTGGCTAAGTCACTGGTTTGCAAAACACTGTCTATATAGCATGACAAAAGCAAACTTTTAGTCTGCAAGTACCTTGAATTTGACCAGCAATTTAAATACACATCGTTTCTATGAGATGAGTTTACCAGACAAAACAGTTTTGTCCTTGACGTCGTCCTAAAATTACTTCATCGTTGGTTGTGTCATCATGGTCTTTGTCTAATGAAATACAGCATTTGTTCTCAAGCCAAAAAGCAAGTGACTGAGCAGCTCTGAGCCAAGGACTGAGACTTGCATCTGTCAGGAGTGTCCTTTCTGAATGATTCCCCCTTTGCAATTGCTTTAGCAAGTATGGCTATCTGCCAAATGGCAATTCATTTAATATCTTGAATTCATTTATATATTTCTTGCCTTGTTGTGACTCCAAATATCATCTGGAACAAAATCACTTGCCTTATAGAAATCTAAACAGAAATGTATATTTAAGTAAATATAAAAACCATTATCCTTATGAAGTAAACAGGTAACACCTTACAAAAAGCACATTTTTTTTGACAAGATAAAGTTTTCAAAAACTATATTGATTACCATTAATTTTATTACCTTCTTTTAACTCCCATATATCAGCTATCCTGCAGTTTACCCCAGAATTTATCAGCTTACCTCCTGTTCTTCAACTATTTGAGTCCCTCCTTCCATTCTTCTTTATTTGACTCAGCTGGCTGCTTTTGGCTTCAACATCTTGACACCTGACTTCATTGTTTTCCAGTTCTTGGTGCTCTCTGAAATGTGATGGGCATAAGGGTTTGGTAAATGAACACGTTTTTCTCTGAAATTTCTCAGAAATTTCTGCAATTTTGTCTTGGCCATTCTGACTTCCTCTACATATCATCCCCTCTGTGAGGTTAGAAATAAAATTTCTACTCAGAAGCAAAAGTATGGTTGCTCAAAGCAAACAAACAAAAAACTGTTAGTAGAAACCTTTGTCAAAACTCTGAAAACTTTCACCCTTGCCTTTCTTTTGGTTGAGGAAGGAAGCTGCTGCAGGAGGCATAGGAAGATGTGACTCCTTCTCACATCAAGATCTTATTGTATTTTCCTTGAAGCAATGCAGCTCTAGTACAGCCTCTCCACTGCATACACTGGGAAGACACAGACACCAAAGGTAGAAGGAGTGGACAGCAGACCCTTGGGACATGTCATCTTGTGCTTGGTGCATCTCTGAGCACGGTCATTACCTTGGGTTTGCCCAGCTCACGCTATTTAAAGAAGGGATAGAGCTAAGTTGGGACTGACGGCCTGTGTGAAGTGATAGTGCATGATATGAATGTTCCAGGAAGATGGATTAGTGGAGACCAGGATCCCAAATTCCAGGCTGGAGCCAGCTGCTGTTTCTAGTTACACTGACAGCAATGCAGAGCCATCTATCAATTCACGTGCAGGTTAGTACCGCTACCTCACACTGACTCAGTGCTAAATTCCTGCAGCAGGAACTCAGGTGACCTTCCAAACCCAGATGGAAGGTTTTAAGAACTGAATTATTGCTCACATACCACAGGAGAGTAACCGATATGCTGAAGTGTCTTTGACTAATGTATTTTGTCTAACTTTTCATCTGCTCCAAAACTGTGTCCGATTTATCGCTTCTGACAAGAAATAGGATAGCTTGTGTGGCAAGCTTTACCAATTAAGGCTGAAAACAGCTTGTACAATGTTATTGCCACCGGTACCAGAGAAGGAATGGCCACTACCCCTCACACCATCTTTAAAGGGTAAAAATGGATGGCTAAAAAGCCATATGCACGTTCATGTGGGAAGCATGAGGAAGGGAAAATGCTGGCAAGAGCTACGCTATAAGCACATCTGTGCTCAGAGAACAGACATCCACTATTTAAGGAATGGCTCCCTGATGCTCAGCTTTGAAAGTGGAACAAATATTTAGTGCTGGCCCTGAATTTTCCAGCTTTTGAGTTTAAAGCAACACAAAGCAATCTTTGCAGCACTGGAGCCATTCCACACAGATTTGCTCACTGGGCTTAGCATGCAGGGCTACTCTGGGGATGGCCAGCCTTCAAGAGGTGGTCCCTGGCTGCTGGAGTTAAGCCAGCAAAGACTCACTCAGTGTTTCTGCAGACCTACTAGCACTTGGTTTAAGTGCTGTTTTCTTACTACTGGCAATACTTGGAAACTGGGCAAGCGTTAAGGACTTCCTGGAATTACTCAGGAGGCGCTAGGAACTGTGAAAGGGGATGATCAAGGGACCTCCAAGAGAGGTCTCTGCACAAAGCCTTAGTCTCTACCCTGCCTTCTTCCTCCTTGTCAGGAACACACTTCCTACCCCACAACCTGCCCTGGTGCTTTCTCTTGGATGAACTCCCTCCCTCCCAGCAGGAAGGGCAGTGACAGGGCAGGGAAAACTTGTACAGGGATAAATGGTCAGGCAAAGCATATCCCTCAAGTAGCAGCAGGCATGCTGACCTGCTGCAAGGCACCTCTCTGGTCAGATTGTTTCAATTACAAAAAGGGTGAGAACCACTCATCTGAAGGGTTAGGGAAAGACTGAGAGCATTGCTATGGAAAGCCTCTTTCAGCTCAGCCTGTGCTGTGTTCCCAGAGCAAATCCTTTGAGATGCTCCCAACAGTCCTACCCTCGTGCATACCTCTGAGATAGACCTCCAAAAGTTTAAGCTGGAAACTTGAGAGTGTCAATGCTGAACAAACAAATAATAACTAAAAAAAACATGAAACAAAACTAGCCCACACTTTTAGCAATAGATTTGCTCAGGCTCTGTTCACAGAAAGCCCTAAGCTATGGGACTATTCTCATTAACTATTGGCACTCAAAACAAAAGCAGCAGAAACTGGGGGGGGAGGAAGAATGGGAAGGATAAAACAGTGAAGGAAGGAAGCAGAAGGGGAATAAAGCACCAAAGCAGAGGGATGGAGAGGAGACCTCTTGAAATCCTGAAGGAGGTGAGAGAGCAGAAGAGCTCAACCACTTTCTCTCTCAACAACAAATTCTCAGTGCTGGGATCTCATCAGGATTACTCAAAACCCTTCCCCCAGTGGTGCCAGCTGCCTTTCAGACCACCCAACATCGCTGGTGGCTGTGAGACAAAGAGCAGGCGGGTGCAGATTTCAATCCCACTTGGTGACTCTAGACAGTGGAAAATCCTAGAATGCTGGCGCTACAGCCTGCTTGAAGTGTCCTGTGTCCACCACAAGATCTCAAAGATGCACCAACCTACTGACATGCACATTCTGTCCTTCACATCTACCATCCCACAGTCTTCACACATCCAGATCCCTCTGTTCAGGGGCACCATCCATTCCTCTAAAGAATGCTTTCTGGAAAGGATCATTGAGAAGGCAGAAATCTATATTATCACATAGAAAAGGCCTCTGCTTTAAGTAATTCCATGGGAGGGCTGACTGGGTCAGATTTCCTTCCCTCCTTGAAAAACATTTCTAAGATTCTCTCTTGTTAAAGAAAGTGTTTTGACTGAGTCCATTATAAACTGGGCTAGATACAGCCCTATATATAGGGGAAATACTTGAGGTTTCAAAAGAATTAGTCTGAAGAAAAAATTTCCAAAAAAAAAAAAAAAAAGAAATCTGAGAAAAACATAACCCTCTTTCCCCACACTGTATTATTTAAGCTTTGAGCACAACAAAATATTTTTTTAATTGTTTCAGGGTTCTTTATGATAAAGGACAAGCATCACAACAAAAGTAATTGTGACCCAGAATTTTTCCACCCAAAAATATCAGAATGTGTCCTTTTAAATTAAGAAAAAATTAACAGCTAGTAAGTCCCTCAAAATTATCAATTCTTATCAAAAGGATTAATTTGAGACAAAGTAGGATTTTTTTTTTTTTTAATTACAAAAATGATTTGGAGATTGTCACTTCCAAAAAACTTCTCTAACAAGGCTGTCAAAGGCCTTGTGTTCGTCTCCCAGGGAAACTGTTCTGTAAACTGAAACCTCCTGGTATTGCAAAAGCAGGAAGAGACTCCTCTGACCTCCACAGTTTCCACACTTAGAAAAGCATGTTCCAGTGTCACCAGAAAATGACTTGTACTGCCCCTCCAAATGTACTCTCTTCCTCTGTCATCTGTCCAACAAAAAAAGGGTTTATATACAACTTTGACTTTATGATCATTGGCAAACTAAAGCAGAAGTACTGAGACTGCTTTCTTTGCCCATGCACACATATCGGAGCACTGCCAGGGCCACTGGGTCACAAATCCCAACCTCGTCCAGTGTAAATGACTTAGCACATTTGAAAAATTCACCGTCTGGTGAAGGGCAGCTTCTCATCCTTACTCCCAAGGCTCACACCTGCTGCCAGGCTCATTGGAAGAGTTCTCTCAGCTTCTCTCCTGCAAGCTGTAGCCAATTCTGCGGGCAGATGGCCACAGGACAGAAAGGAGAAGGGGGGGGAAGGGGGGGGGTAAGAAGCCAGGTCCCACTTGTCAGGCACATCAGTAACCAGGAGGCCAGTCAGCACGTGCAGGTCAAGTCACCCACCGCAGGTGCTGCCTCACCTTGTGAGGACATGAAGGAAGAGGCTGAGATTATTGTGGTTTCCAACAGCTCATTTGCAAAGTCTAGTTGATTGTGGCATAACTTAGCTTTGAGATGCGCAAGCTACCAACTCCACTGCCCTCCTTATGCTTCTCCTGTCAGGCTGTCTGCACTTACGAAAGAAGAGCTGGCACAGGCAGTGGATTCACTCCTTCTAAAGCAGGTGGTCCCAGCGGAAGTAGGAGACCAATCCAGGGAAAGACTGGGAAGCAGTGTTTCAGGTTCATTTCCCATTTGTTCCATGTAAGGGCAGTTGCGTGTTTATACAGGTGCAGCCAGGGCAGCTGATAAGGCAACACATCATCACCTCTTCTTTCCATCTGCTGCTAATATTTTTCCTTTAAAATTGGTCTCAGATGCAACTGCACACATTGTCTCCAGAGACAGATCTCTGGAAGATGGAAGCCACAGCTCTCCACAGTTCTTCAATAGGTGACATTTTCATATTTGCAGTGAAGATATGACCTTCTTTTCAAGGTCTTCCCTGATTAGATTCCTGCAACCATACTGCAGTGAACCAGGTTTATTTGGACCTGGAACTACAGTGCATGAATTTCACATTAATTGCTGTTGTACTCAAGACAAAATGGCTCAGAGCAATACATACAACAGCTCTTGTCCCCATTCTTGAAATCTGATGGCCACGCATGGCTCTGAATGCCTGAGGCGAGCAGAGGACAACCAGGCACTGTGCAGGGCACACCACTGGAGAGAGCCCCTAGCACCACATTCTGCCTTTTACCAACACAAACATGACAGACATTCAATGACCCAGCAAGGGAAATTGTTTTGAATGCCAGAGCCCAAGCTGAACTGGCACAAGCCTGGGCCCAGTCTGTGTGGCAGTCAGTGCTCTCATAAGCTGAATTCCCCTGGAACTGGTCCAAGTCAAAGCTGGGCATCAGTTCCGCATACCATCTCCCATGGGTGGCACATTCTGCAGCAGAGCTGCTGGAGCATGAAGCTCTCAAAAACTGCTTTTTATATGTGAGGAAACCAAATGCCACCATTACCTGCTTGCACCATTTGGCTGTTGCGTGCTGCCTGGTGCTCACCTCCCAATTGGTGCCATGAGCTCATACTCCTCCCAAGCCAGAGCATTCCAGACAAGCCTCTTGTGCTGCAGCACAGGAGTTTCTGTAAATAAGTGGTTTTCACTATTGGTCAAGCTTAAAGAAAATAGTTTACAGAACTTTTTTTTGAAATCATATATGTATACACACACAAATATATGTCTGAGGCTTGTTGAACTTTGAAAGCTTTTGCTGCCAAATGGTGTGCCCTTCTTTTTGTTAGCAAACAGCATGTATACATTTCTACTTGGATGACTGTTAATTGGTATGCTGGTGAGATGTTTATCGAGGGATGTAACTTGCTGTGATTGGTAGACTGAAAAAAAAACCAACAAAAACAAAAACCTCACACACCAATGAATGGCTTAGGACATTACAAGCAGTGTTTTCATGTTTATCCCAGCGCTGAAAGCAATTATCCCTTGGCAAATCTTCAGGAGGAAGAATTCTGACTATTTGATAGCACTGCAAGTAAGCCAGGGGAAAATAAGCTTGAAAGGGAATGAATTGATCCTCCTGAAGCAGAACTGGATGGGTGCTGAGAGGAAAGCATCTCTGAGATAATCTCCCACTATCACATGCACATCCCGTAACACAGAAATGGAAGAGGAGCTATTTATAGGGCTTCAAACGAAGAGCTGACAACTGGCACTTAACTATGCACACTTAAGTATGCATCTTCTTAAGTAACTCCTGCCTTTTACAAGCACATTTGGTTTCAATAAAAGCTTGTAGTTGGGATTTTGTTTTTTCTTTTTGAACACAAGTCTGAACTAGTCCTTTTGTCTACAATTACAGCCCTGACAGCTGAAGCCATGATTTACTTCATCGGCAGTCATTCATCTCATGAGACTGGGCACTAAAACTCTACCATCACCTTGCACAGAAGTCCCCTGCACTAATGTTTAAGCACTTCAGCTTCTTAATCTCACATGGAAAATCATTTGTGACAGCTGGGAGAAACAGAACTAGGAGTGAGTAGTTGAAGGCAGCTACTCCACTGTCACACACAGTGTTTGAAGGATGGAGTTTGCTGGCTAAGGCCCTTAGCAGCCTTGTCAGACACGGCACCCTGCCACCACGACATACATTTTTGCACAAAGCGGAGGTGGCAAACATCCTGGCCACCAAAGTCCTAACAACCTGCTGGCTTACTCAATTTGAGATTTAGAGACTTCAGTCTTCATTTGCCTACTTAGTCCCAGAGGTCCATTTTGAAAAAGAGCTAGAGCTGTTACTCACAGGTTTGCATAAAGCAAAACTGGAGGAGCTTGTGGCTTTTGCCCTCCAGAATGAGCTTTTGCTTCTTGATTTGTAGGTGCCCTAACATGCAGTCAAGTGCAAATCACTGCTTATACCATGCAACAGGAGAACCATTCAAGGTTCCCAGCTCGCCTCTCATAGTAGAGGGAACAGAGGCACCAACAGTCAGAAGGGCAAGTGATGAGATCAGCCGTTGTCATGCTGACTCTGGCAGTTTCTATACCCCTCTACATTTCTAAGTTCATGCTCCTTCCCCAGGAACTTCATATCTAGACCAGATCACTATGCACTCAGCATCTTACAACCAAACTATTTAACTAGATTATTTGTACTCCTCCCTCAACTTCAAGTGACATTTACAACTACTAATTCAAAGAGCTGACACATCATTGCCAAAAAAAAAAAATACAAGTTGCAGTGAACTTTCAATGGCAATTGTAGAAATAGTGCCCTATCACCATCATCTAATCTTCATTTCAAATCCCTGAGAGGAACTGCAAGCCATTCCTCACACTCTTGAGTGGCATAAATTAAAATGTTTGATGTCTGTCTTGCCTCATCTCCAAAGAGCTTGCTCATAATGCTCAACTCAAGGTGATGTCATATCTTTGGCTTCAAAGCTGGTGCTAGGAAGAAAGCTCACAACTTGTAGCCTTTTTTTCTCCCTTTGGTGTGGTACAGAGCAAGTATGAACTAGTATATTATGAGGCAGAAGACACAGCCATGGTTCTGTTTACATAGGCAGCAGAAGCTTCTGATGATGATTTCCTGAACATTACTACCATCATCAAGTGTTTCCATCCTATATACAAGTACAGCACTCACACAAGTTGGAGCACCATTCTCCTATAGACTATCCAGGTAGAACCCTGTGGGTGCCTGAAGCTGCTCCCTGGTTACATGCCAACTTCTACAGCTCATTTATTGCCAACTGTGGCAATATTTATTGCAGGACCAAACTGGCCCTGCACAGTTGAGCTCATGCACTGATGTCTGTCTGCCCACTGGCAGACCCCAGGGGGTTCCTGGCACACACGGGGTGAGTGCCTCCAGGAGCTATGTCACCTCCCCCAGGCTCTGCTTTGCCACCCATGACTAAATCTTCACTTACATCAGAACATGAGGGCTCCTGCTGATACGTGCAAATCCAACACAGAGCCAAAGCTTTATTTCCCTTTAGCTTTTTACTTTTCTGCTTATTTTTCTTTAACATTAACTCATGTCTGCTGTTCCTTTATGACCTCCTGCAGCTCACAACTTACCTCCTTCTACCCCATGGCACAACTAAAGACTTGGTGGGTGGCAAACGTCCCATTCGCAGTGCTGTAGATAACACAAGGCTGTACATTTTTCTACAAGATTTGTGTGGTAATTATCCCTAGGCAGCTCATTCAGCAGAGTATAGTTGGAACCCAAGTGATGAGACATACCTCCAGCTTTTGCACTGCCACCCAAAGTGATGTGTCTGAGTGCCTGGTGCACACTGAGCTCTGACTGGTGCAGTACTTGATCCCAATCAGTCTCTCTAAAATCGCTCACTATTTGCAAATATGTTGAGAGAGGCCCAAAGCAACAGCTTACATCTGAAAGTTCAGGCAACAGGATGGTACAGAAGCATATTTCAGAGCTTGCATCCATTTGTGCTACTTGCCTGTGCTCAAACATGGACTGCTCTGTGACAGACAAGAAAAAAGCTGCCAAATGCTGCTGAGATGGAGCCCAGCTTCTTTACTGAGCACCAAACTAGCAGTACTTGGCAGCAGCTTACTGAGAGCTGACAGAGCAGGCCTGGGATCTGCGTGCTACTTGCAGAGCATCGGTAGCACTTGCTGCACTGCAAGGCAGATGGGACAAGGCTGCAATGTCCATATGTATCTGACTTAGAAACACAAACTTCATCCACTTCTGAGAAGCAGAAGGCTCAGGAAATGGATCCTCAGTTTCCTCTCTTCACCTTGGGCAATGTAGTTACCACCGGAACCAAGCGCCATGCATCAGCTGTTTACATGCTGTCCACTGCTTTTGTTGTGAATGAATGAGGTTAAATAACATAAGCAGCCACCAAAACTGCTGTTCTGCCTTGAAGAAATTACGTTTCAGTGACAGGAAAGTCTTGTTGACCCACCTATATTGTTTGCTATCACGTGTGCTGCTTGGAGCAGATAACAAGCAGTATCAAGAAGCATCCATCTACTCGCTTGCAGCTCTCAGGAACACCAGGGTAGCCCAGATCCCTTCCACCTCGGATCTCTAAGCATGGACACAACAGCTTGAATGAAGAGGAAGAACCACTACACATGGGGCTGAGAAAAATATATACATTTTAAGTGTATGTCTATATAGGAATGTATATAGAATCATAGAATCATAGAATTAGCTAGGTTGGAAAAGACCTACAAGATCACCAAGTCCAACCATCCACCTACCACCAACAACCCCACTAAACTATGTCTCCCAACGCTATATCTAAACGTTTCTTGAACATCTCCAGGGACGGTGCCTCAACCACCTCCCTGGGCAGCCCATTCCAGCGTCTGACCACTCTTACACAAACACACGCTCCAGACCCCTCTGGCACAACTTACTCTAGCACCTGGAGCACCAAAAATGATTGTAACCAAAGTATTCTTTTAAGTTGTAAAGTCAAGTAGCCTCAGTTAAGACTGTACAAATAGATTTCATAGCTACAGTTCTTAGCTTTAGCATTCACCCATGTGCATTTTATCACTTCTTTTCTCCACACAAATCCACTGCCTCATTCACTGCCAGTAAATTAAGTATTAGTCAGGGGCTGCACTCTAATAAGTCTAGAAGGGCCCTGCTGTATTTACTGCAGAAGTCATATGCTGCTGGTATGGTGAATGTGGCTAGTAGAAAGAAAAAAAAAATCAGTCTCCTATTTAAAAAAATCAAAAAGTTTCCATAACTTCAGAATGCACCTGAAAGTACTGAAGTTCCCACAAAAAGCTTATTACCTTATTTAACCCCAAGCTTCACAAACTGATCACTTCATATTCCTCCAATTCCAATTAATTACACTGAAAAAATGCTGGCCTGCTTTGCTGAACTGGTAAGCATGCACAACAGCAATAAGAAGCAGAGGTATATATTACGTATTTATCCAGTGGTTTAAGAAAGAGGTTGTATACAATTTAGTTTTTTTTTATTATTATTATTTTCCTTCAGTTTCACAGGAGTTTTTGACTTGATTTTAGTTTTCAGTTAAGCACACCTGTGAGCAAAGTTAGGTGAAAGCCAAAAATAGTTTTCAGCAAATATTACCAGTAATTCAAACATTTGGCTTTGTTAATTTTCAAAAATCAAACTGTTTGAGGTACTGAGTTTAATACAAAAATCATGTTTTGTATGGAAATGAAAAGCAATGCTTCAGGTTGCATATTTTTCCTCTCACAGTAGTTGGCTGAAGACTCACCTTCCAGCCTGCTAAGCAGACTGAGAGGCATTTATGGTTTAAGTGAGGTGGTTAAAGTGCCCCTTTCCCTACTTGCAGTTCCGAAGCAGCTATCAGGTGAGGTCCGTTCCATGTGACAACAGGAGTGGCCTTCAGTTCATGAGTGGGGACCAATTACGGGATCTGTACCTGCAGTTTGACCCCACGAACATTGATCCTACCTGCTCACAGTCGGCCACGAACACCTTCCAGCCTGAAGAAGCAGGTAACTCTCACCGCCTGCTGCTCTACAGCTGCCCTGGCAGTTTGAGTGTATTTCTATAACCTAAACACACTTTTTCATGATTGTTGCAGCCTCTCAGTTTCCATGCACTTTCTGAACAGTGAAGCTAATTCATCAAGGTTTACAAGTCAGCCACCTACCCCTGCTCTTCTCCAAGTTCACTCAGCTCTCCTCACATCTACGTACTAACACTTTGCTCTCTGTGTAAGCATCTGACCAGAACAACTCTTCTGACCGGCTCCTCCTCAAGCAGAGCAGGTTGGATGGGTCTTTCCAGCTAAAAACATGGCCTCAGTTCCTAGTACCACCACTGATTTTTTGCCAGGCCTAGCACAAGTCATTTCACATCCTCATAGCAGTGCTTGCTCTCACCGTTGCCTGTTCAGGTTGCAGAGACTGTGTCCTTCAGCAAATAAAAAGGGAATTCAACATCAAGCAATAAATAAGCTGTTTGTGAAGCAAAGGCACAGAGCGCCTGTTCATTATGCAGAAAAAGGGGGAAAACGCCTTACAGCAGATCTGGACAGCACGTGGGTTGCACCTTATTTTCTTTCCTCACTGCTGTGAAAGGGCACAAAGTAAAATCACACAGTATGTAGAACAGCAGTCAGCCCTTTCAGTACAATGTTGTCCTTCAGAGGAGAGGGACTTAAGACTTTGTGTTTGCCTTTCTTCCTTAAATGCAGCTGACAAGGATCTCGTTAGCATTTTTATTTTAAAAAGGATTTTAACTGGGTTTGTCTTTCCATCATTTTTAGTACCATGATTTACCCTGGTAAGCCACACATCACAAAAGGATCATTTTGCTCTTGGTATCGTTTGGCAAAACAAACATATAGCCAAACTGTATGTCTCAGAATGGACTAAATAAATGAACTTACTAATTGAAATGTAAGGCTATAATCCCAACATATTAACTTGAGAAGCCCTCATTTACTTCTGGAGCACTATTTGGTTGCCTAAGATATGAAGCTGAGCATTAATAAAGAGCGTTCTGCAGCCTTTGGTTCACAGGATTTAGTACTGGTTTACTGCTCCCTAACATGAAAGCAAGCTGTGCAACTCCCTTCAAGATTTTAAGTGAACCAGAATGGTGTGTGGAACTCCTAGGCAGGTTTCATGACTCTCTTGGGCAGTAGGGGGGGAAAAAAAAAAAAAGCAAAATATCAGCATTCCCACAGTGAGGGAACATACTGCTTTTATGAAGTCTTCCACTTTGGCATAACACCTGATTGCAGTTCTGAATGATTATTGAGATAATACTGCGGGCTAGATGCAACTATCTGCCTCTGGCCCATTCATCCCTCAGGAAGCTTGCTGTGTTTGATATAGGGACAAGTTTTTAATCTTGTTCTTTAAATCCACTCCATGTTGGATGAGGAGTGAGAAATCGAGTTCAACATGCTGAACACGTTTCAGAAGTCAGGGGACAGAGGGAACAAACAACCAAACCAGCCACCCTGCAGCCGGCTGCTACTCGCACACAAAAATATAATTTCTTTTTCCTCCCTGTGAAGTGCTGCTTCTGTGCTTGAGACGCAGACAGATGGGAAAAATCCTTGCCAAGACATCCATTTTCCTCATTTGTTGGGAGCAGAGAAAGGCGACTGCTGTGTAACGTTTACTGGCAGTCTCACAGTCAGCTTACTCAGCGCCGTTGTTATTTGTCTGCTTTGCATGTGAGGGGGAGGTATCAGCATCACTATTTTAAGAAGGCAATTGTCTCGACCTCATTCTGAGCACTTCTGTCCTCCACAGGTTTTGGACAAGATATTTGCATTGTCTAGAAAAAAGCCAATGGGGAAGTCACACTTCCTGGGCTCTCTGCATGCTGCAGAGGATAGTGAAAGCATGTGGAAGGTCAGGAGCCACTGTCGTACCTTAGAGACTCCTCCAACAATTCAAGAGAAATGGTCATTTGTGGCGATCACTTTTCTGCATTTGGGAGTACAAGAGGTGAATGTTACTGAGAGCTTCAAAAATAAATATAGAAAAAGTAAATGTACTCCGTTTCCAAAGTTTCCTTCAGACTGACTCTCCTGGCAAAGAGAAGATCCCAAAGCCAAATAGCTCCACTCAGCTCCTCGCTCACCCTGTGTGTTGCGTGCTAGAAGGATTACATTACAGCTTACTGCAGCCATACCCTAAGCCCATCTAAAACTTCACTCCCTCCTCACATGACAGAAGCCCTCTTCACTCACTGAATTTTCTTAGAGCTATTTGCTGACAACTGCTGTGCTTCCTTTTCGTGCAGCCAAGGTCTCTCTTTGAAAAAGTAAGCATTTCAGAACATTCTCATTGAGGAACTGATTTTCAGTGGGCAGCCACCTCAGCACCTGAAAACATGACAGCAGCTGGTGTGTTCCCTATCAGAATAAGGACAGGGCCTCAACAATGTGACGTTTGGGTTACTTGAGACAACAAGCAGGTTTGAAAAACAAACCAAAAATGACCCCTGAAAGCATGACTGGTCAGTTAAATTTAGATTAATGATCTGCAGTGTGGAGATCAGCCTTCGCATTATGTTTGCATAATCCAGATGGTGGTCTGGCTCCTAGGCACTGTCTCAATACAAAAAAAAAAAAAAAAAAAAAAAAAAAAAAAAAAAAAAAAACCAAACAAACAAAAAAAACCCACAGAAATATTAAATAAAAGTAACCTATTAAAATCCATAAAAAGTAAGTGGAAAGACATTTTCTTCCTTGGTTCGTCTCTGTTTCAATGAAATTCTCTTTCACAGGGAAAAAAAAAAGGTGCTTGGGTCTGTGAAGATTTGGAACAAGGAAATCCTGGAATTGAAAGAGAAACTGAACAACTGGGAAAGGCAAGAACCAGATGGTTTACTACAATGCTGGATTTCCTATAGAGATAGCTATCAACGATGCACAAAGCTCCTATGTTTCTTTGATTAACATACCGTAGGTGGAGGCGAAATACATCGAATAATGGTAAGTTTCACTTTCTACAAAGTCAAAAGCCATTTTAATAGAAGTGTAACTGCCTTTCTTTTCATGGAGTTCAGAAAAAAATGCTTTCTTTCTTGAGACTGACTGAACACCCGCATTGTTCAGAAGTCAGGCCAGGCTTTCATCATTAGGTTTGGTTGCAACCAAACACAACACCTTGCAGAGCTGGCAGCCTGGGCAGGCAGCAGTGCTGTAAGCCTTGCTAGTAAGTACAGCTCTACTGAGCATGTTGCTCTTCTATCAACCTAACGTGCAAATATATAGGCATGTCTTTGCATTACCACACACCCACTCTTTTGAAGCCTAGATAGCCCCTGAGGCAAGAGCCCCGTGCAGAACAAAGCACATGTCAGCACTGACTCCCATTCTGTAATAAACACTTTATCAGTAATGAGACTAAATTGGAGGACAACAACAAGCTTAACTTTGCTCCTTGGTTTTCATCCCCTAAAGAACAAGCTTTGGAGCTACATCATTACACAGGCAATAGAAAAGATAAGGAAGCACACTTATGATGTAATTAAGTAAATAATGCCAGCCTCCCAATAGCCCACTCGCTTCTAATTATCCTGGAGTCTTCTTATCTTGCATGCCCCACTTGAGCGTTTGTTTAAGATGCTGCCAGAACGCCTGTCACCACTAGAACAAGGTTGCAAGTAGAAACCTTACAGCGGAAACCTGAAGACAGGCCTGCATGCCTGCCTCTTGGATCTAGCACCATGTTCAGCCCCCAAGCTATCTTAAAGGAAAACCACAGTGCAATTTTGAAAAGGTGAAATAAATTAAACAAGAAGTCAGAAGCAGAGATTTCACAAGCAACGTAAAAGAATATTTCGCTTGCTACTGCTTTGAGAAAATAAGAGCTTTCCAACTTTCAAAATCAAACAGCCCCAACTGGAGGTTGTTTTCAGGCTTGGTTTGTTAGGGGACGGAAGGGATCTTCAAGTTCTTTTTCTGGGGAGCCCTCAAGATCTGAAATCCAACCTGAAATTCTTCATATTTTTAGTGGATCTTTTAACCAAATACCTTCTTCAGAAGCCACGCTAGTTCGAGGTTTACTTCCTGTCCTTCACCAGTTTTATTTTCCCTCTTCTTTCACTCTTCCCTCTGTAAATGAAAGTAATGGGTCTTTATACTTCTTTAAAAGACAAGTGCATAAATAACCACCAAAAATATACCCCACAAAAGTCATGGCAGTTACACAATTAAACATTTTCTCCTTCTTGTTATGTGTTTTATTGAGGTATAAATCAGGACTGGAAGGCAATTCTGTGCAGACAGGAATTTTACTGGGGGTGCAGATCCCCTGGGCTCATCTGCAAAATGAGAAACATACCCATAGATGATGCATCTTGTCGGGTGCAAGATTCACTAGAGCTAGAGAGCACACCGTCTAGACTGAGATTTAATTTTCTCATTTAAATCAAGTGAAAAAGGACTGCACTGGATGCAGTTGCATAAAATATTTCTGTGTTGGATTAAGGAGGTTTTTACAAAGCCCAGTGACATTGAAGAAACTGCAGGCAGAATGGAGCATTGCCAAATCACAGGGTAAGCAGGAGCTGAAAGGTAGCGAGTGACTTCCTAAGTTTAGCAAGGTTTCAGACAGACTCACTTTATTCCTTCCATTTAGCAGAAATTTTCCCCTCTCCCCTAGCTAGAACTGATCTGCAGGCTCAGACATCCCGCAAACAAGTTATATTCAAATCAAACACCTCTTCTACTTCCACAAGTTGAAGCACACAGCATTGGTATTTCACCTTTCTAAGCCTTCCTTCTGCTGTCCTGTTCTGCCAGGATGACACATTTTCTGAAGCACAAGACTCAGACCACATGATGGTTTCTACAGCACCCTGCCAGCCCCCACATTCTGTAGAAAAAAAAAAAAAAATACCAGCATTCTATTTTATTTAAAGTTTTTTTGTTTTTAACTCAGCCCCCACTATTTTATCTGCGTCTGCAGTTGAAGACAACAAAGCTAACCACCCTGGTCCGTGGAGACAGCTGCATCACAACGTGCCCTCCCTGAGGACACCCTCCCATAAGTGTCAGGTTTTTGATGTGCATCTCCTGATGCTTTGTCATACAGCCACCTGAGCTGCTCTGCACTACCTGCCCAGTGAGCTGTTTCAGCCCCTCAGCTCCTGCACGAGATCTCTGGCTTCCAGCTGAATAGATACACCCTGACTAATTATGAGGTTTCCAAAGAATAGCTAATCTCAGGTCAACATCATCATCAGGTTTTGAGTCAGGTTTCAGTAGCATTGTCTGGACGGAGATAGGCAAAGGCCTCTTGAAATGGGGGGAGAGAAATAAAGATTAATAACTGTCTTAAAACCTACAAGACTGGGAGGGCTGGAACAAGTCCACATAAGGAGGGTGAGAGCTGACAAGAGAGCGCAATACTTTCAGCCATCTGTTTTGTTTCGTACTTTAAAGGTGCAGTAAAATGTATTTATACCCAATTCCTCAGTTTACAAGGAAAGCAGTTGCCTTGCAGGCTTGAAAAGTGGCCTCAGCTGAGCAGCAGCTCTCCCAGCCTGGATTTTGGGGATTACACCTCACTCCATGAATAATACTTTCATTCATGGGGGCCAAAGTTTTCCATCCATAGCCTCTACTGCCAGTTAACATGGATAGTTTATGTTCCCCTCCACTGAAATTCAGCAAGATGAAAGTCTGAAGTAGCAACTGCCTGAAACACACCTCGTGACAGGAACATTGTGTGCAGAATTTTAAGTGATTAAAATTACCACGGAGAAATCTGGGGTTTGTGTCCAGTGAAGCAGCAAGGAAAACAGAATACCTCATAACAGATCCTGAGGAAAAACACTGAGTGCTTTGATTTTCTTATAAAATACAAGCTTCTGAGTAGTTTGAACAAAGCAACTCACCAGTGCACACTGGGCACTGGTGGTTTGTCTAAAGGAACTCTTCAAGGAAACATGGCTCTGGGAGCAGTTCCTGCATTTGCTGTTCTTCAGTGCAGAAGTCATGTCAGATTCACCCTCAGGAGATGCTGGCAGACAAAAGAATGCTCTGCTTTGTGCCTGCGCCTAAGCCAGCAGCTCCCAGACCCCAGGTGGCTCAGGCCTCTCTCCTTTCCCAGTACGACACTGCACACATCGGGTACATCTCGAGCTCTGCTCTCTTGGAAAGCAACAAGAACAGGAGATACAGCTAGAAGGAGAAGTTAGCATTGTGATCCCTGATCAAACAGAGAAGGTATCAGCAAGTGACAAGGCCAAGGACAGAAAAGAGAACAAGGGACACAACTGCTGTGATCACCAGCCATTGAGTGACCAGGATGTCAAGGGTTAGGTTGCTGCAGCTGCACTGACTCCTCATACAGTCATTAATAGTGCCCTACACAACTAAAGACAGCCTCTAGTCAATATGTTTTACTGCTGTGTAGGGTTGCCACAGTGTCTATGTGGCTCACTAGGATTTGCAAAAGCAGGGGCTACAATACATTTGTCACAGCCAAAGTAAAACTTCTTTATAGCTATAAGGAGCCATTTTACATAAGCCACACTTGAAATGCATAATCGGTGCCATTATTCTGCTGGAGGAGGGGGAATCCAGAATAACAAGCTAAATACAGGTAAATACAAAGGGTCTGCCTGAAGCAATTAACAGGGAGTAGGATGAAAGGGAAAAGCCAAACAAAACAGCCCCCCTTTCTTTTACAATTTCTCTAGATTAATACAAGCCAGAAACACTCACATTTTCACAAGAAAGACCAACCTGTAATACCTCCAAAAAAGAATGAAGCTAAGATAAATGCGGTAAGGTAAGCCACCTGCAACCCTTATGCATGCAGGAGCACGTCTATTCAGGTGAGCAGGGCCAGCCACAACACCTGCAGGGCAGGCTCAGGCTCCAGGTAATTTTTTGCCTTTCAAAACAAAAACAAATGTAAGGCTTTGGGTTTCCGCAAATGAGCATAAATATTTTCTTCTAGGAATTCTTGTTGTTTTGTTTTTTAAACTAACAAAGAGCACGCTAGAAGTGAAGTAGCTCTCTGAAAACACCTTCAAGATTTATTTACTTTAATCCTAAAGCAAGGGTATCTATCAGCTACCAAAGTCCCATGAATACACACATTTCTTAGCAGCAGCATTAGAATGCCATTAAAGATCACAGATCCACCAAACCTCTCTAGAAACAATAACGGCTTTGTTTTCCTGCTCATTTTCTGGAACACTTTTTTAAGGAGTCTTATTTAATTTAATTCCTCCCCTTTCTCTCATTCACAAGATTTCCTTATGCTCACGATTACTTATTTGGCATGGCATTCTCATTTAAGAGACCAGCCAAGCCCTGTTTACATATGGGACATAGACTTTCCACTTGAGTAGAGCAGGGCTTTGCAGTTTATAGATACAAACTAACTCAGGGTGAATAACCTCAAGCCTAGAAAAGTTGAGAGGGGGGTACCTACATATTCCTTTTTGTGAGTCAAATCAAAAGTGTATCATCACCTTTCCACAACTTTTGCACTGGACCTTGATCCCCACATTACATCTTGAAGCTATCTCTGCTTCAAAACCTTAGAAACATCTTGACTATGTGCAGCTGGGTTGTTAGATGGGGCTGCAATGCCACTAGCAGCTGTACCCTAAGCCCGCTTAAGGGGAGAAAGGAAAAATTAAATGTGTGTTGCCCCAGGCTCTCTGCTCAAGAGCTCAGAGGCAGCCCCAGCCCCAACTCCTCCTTCTCCCAGGATTCTTGTTTTGTAGTTGAAGCCAAAGCTATTTGCCACGGGTGGAAAGACTTCTTTCAATGAGTTGCAGATCTTGCCTCACTGATGCGAGCTCAGTGCATTGGTCCAGACTGGGCAGCAGAGGCACACATCCCTCCATCATGGAAGCAAACATCAGTGGCCATAACCTAATAGGTCCTACCTGCCTGCCCACAGCTATGCCATCCTTAGCAGCTGCAAACACCTGGAAAAAAAAAAAAGTAGTGGTTACATCCCCTCCGTGATAATGAAGTATTCAAGCAACAGCCATTGTTTATTCAAGGACCTAATAAGAGATGACTGTGGCTATTTTCTACTTAAAATCATTAGTTAAACAGCAATTGATTGCAGATGGAGAACAGTCATTGTGTTGTATTACCAATGACTTTCTTCCTGGAATTTAAGGGCAGATGCAGATTAGCAGAGCTGTTCCCTCAAGCTGTATGCGCTGCAAGGTGTGGCTACACTCGGTGTTTACAAGCTGTTACCACTTCTCATCATGGGCTTTTTCAATTCCTGGGCATGTCAGCAAGACTTAAAGTCTCATGGAGAGAACATGAGAGCAGCTTGGTTTGTCTGCTATCAATCAAGGATTGCTGACATGCTTTAACTGTCACTTAATAGAAAAGCTATCCGCTACTGGCAATCATTATTTGATTATTCTCAACTGCTTTCAAAAGAAGACCTCAGCAACCCTGAACAGAGACTGGCAACAAGGCACCTAAAGAGACATTTTATGTTTCAAGTCTCCCAAGTGAAACATAAAAGACAGCTCAAAACAAAACAATGAATTTGGTTGGGTAATGCCACTCTCCCTGCACTGCCAGGACAGGCCTAGAGGTTCCAGCTCAGTCTGTCCAGTCCCATCTTTCTGCCTTAATACTGAGATGCGTGCAAGATCCTGCCCAACATTTTCATCTGGTGCTTATTAAAAATGAGACCAAGCTAACTGAAACAAGCAGCGGGAGTTCTACCAAGCAAATATCTTCAGAAATCTTTACTGGCTCCCAGAACAGTACAAAACTCCACTGCTGAACCCTTCTCTGCAGCCTGTCTCTCAGATCTCTCTGCCATCAGATTCCACAGTCCTCTAATTTTTTCCCTTTGGTCCTCAAGTGAGAGGTGTCCTCCTGACTCAAGGGCCCAGGTTACAGTGCTGCAAAGTATCCTGAGTTTACAATGATTTCAGCAAATGACAGTGCTGGTAGCGCCTTGTAGGACCCAATTCTCTGCATTTAACTGTATGGTATGTATACAGCTATTGTAAGAAAGTACTGATGGATCTTTTGCCTGGTGTGCTTTCACCATCTGATAGAGCTTCTCTATACAGTACTGCAGCCGGAGCACACAGGAATCACCGTACTTCTTTCAAAATCTAGTCCAGAGTGCTGGTTTTGATGAAAAAACAGCTGCCTAGCTAAGTCACAAATAACCCACCAGTTTCCCCAAAGGGGAAGCTTGTCCCTAACTTCTATCTAGATGATAGGTCAGTTTGTGCCTTGGGTCTGAGCATTTGCAGCCCTTCCCACATCTGCTATAAGCCCTCAGATAGCTGCTGGTGTCCATATTACTACCAGGACAGATAAATCTGCCGATAGCTTCCCTTTCCAGGATCCCCAGGCTCTGTGTGACCAGTTGTTAACCTTGCCATCCTTCCCACCATCAGCCCTCAGGTCATTCAGAAATGCTGATGATGGCAAAAGTGCATTTACCTGTTTCTTTTTTTCCTTTTTTCTCCAAACAGAAGATTCAGGGAAAATATTTTGATACCAGTTGCAAAAGGCTTTGTTTAGTACCATACATAGCAGCTGATAGAGTTAATTCCTGACAAGGATTACAGTAATTTAATAACAAAGACATATACTGTGAACTCTCCCCAGTGTTACGTTACATTTCAGTCTAACATCTGATTGGAGATCCAGATTCTGATCAAATTTGGAACAGGTGATATGCAGGATCTAGCAAACTCAGCAAAGTCACCCTGATTTTTCTTTCACATAGCCTTTTTCTATCAAATACCATGATAAATATTAAGTGCCATAATTGGAATTTTTTTCTTGTATGAATTGTTTTGTATTATTTCTCAATAGTAAACAGCATAAATAAATTCTTAGTTCTCAGGAATAAGGAATATATCTGATGCCACAACCCCACGGCTTGGTAACATTAATACATAAGTTAGCACTGCCTCCAGTGTGAGCAGTACAGGGGAATGGCATTTGCTAACTTGTTTAATAGCATTATGATGAACTTGTAGATTCAGATTGCAGGAGGAGAGAGAGAGATTTGTTCTTAAGCAGCAGGACTGCTGGGAACACATTGTGTATGAGTGTTGTTTTGTGCAATATCATCTGCAAGCTTTTATTTTAGATTCTCTTTCCCCCAAAAAAGTATGGCTAGGCTTTCCTAAGGGTGAGAATAGATTTTATAGTAGATGATTGTGACCTAAAACTTCATTGGGCCTCAAAATAAAATTCCATCTTTAAAGAAGCAGCTGCAAATACAGTAACATTCACGTATTAATCATCTGCTGGCATGGCACACCCTGGGAAAAAGGCTAATTAAAAGGGATTTGCAGAAGGTCATCTAGGATTACCTTACACTGAGAGCAGAGGCAAGACAGCTGGGTTATCAGTGTTTTTTGAAAGTTCTAATTAAGATTCCAGAAAACAGAAATTATACCAAGAAACCAAGTCCTCCAACTTCATCTACACTAGAAATACACTCTGTGTCAGTACTGCAAACACTTGCGGCTTTAGGAATCTTGGAAGAGCGAAGATTGTGGCTCTGTTCTCTCTATAACATGAATCAAGCTCCTGTAAAATATGAGTGCAATGACTTCTGTTTACAACAGCAATGGATGGAATACAGACTGATAAGAGAAGGCAGCAAAGTACTGCTGATATTACCAGCTGAAGCATGTGATATGCTGGACTTGTTTCCCAGTAAACTAAATTTTTTATCAAATTACAGAGCTGAAATCACACTCTGCCCTTCTAACAGCAGAAGGTATAGATTTAGCAAAAAACACACACTCTTAAGTTCTTGAATTTTTAAAAAGGAAACCAGAGAATGGGTACCTCCATCTCCTTTAACACGGGTCTTCATTTGGAGTTGCTGCTATGTACTTCAGGCACAGGTGATACAGACTCCGTAACTGAGGAGGAGCTGTGTTCCTTCACTTTGCACCCATCACTGGACCTCCCGTCTTAGCATTATGACATGGGTTTAGATTGTATTTTGAATTGCTGAAGGATGATGACTAGAGAGGGCCATCAGCCGTTAAGTTCAGGTCCATGTCTGAAACAGTTCCAAATCTGTTCAGAGAAGTGGGTCATGAGGATGGGAATGAAGTTTTGGTTTTGCTTTGGTTCACTGCATAGAAAGCAGTCAGCTACAAAATTACGCAAGGGACCATCCCTAAATTTGTCTAGGTTCATGGCCTGGGCTTGGACCTATTTATGGTAACAACTGCAAAAGAAATTGCAAGAGAGAAGAAGAAGATAAAATAATTGCTTAAATTCCAGTAGCTCCTGGAAAAAAAATGTATTTGACCTTTATTATCTACTAACTTCTAGCTCTAACCCTTTACTCCATTTCTTGCTTTTAAAATACTGTTGCTGGCACAGTGGAGTCCAAAGAGAAAATAGACTCTGGAAAAAGTGTGAGACTCTGGGGAGACAGTTATTTACTGGCAGTTTCACAACCACCCCTGCACTTCTAATGAAATTTCATTTGTCAAATTCAGTGCAACTTGGTGACAAGCCAAGCCTATTCTGCCTGCCTTTTAGCTCAGAAACATCCTTTTGGTCTCCCGCTCCTAAGTAGTGCCTTTATTTCATTTGAGAAACCTCATGAGGAAAAAAATAATTGCAGCTTGTAATTAAAAAGCCAGTCTCAACCTCTCATGGACACGACTTCTTATTTTAGTATGAAAACGGAGTTAAAATTTTGAAACAGTGTTAACACCATGCTTAATAAAACATGCTCATCACCAGCAGTACTTCACAGGCAAATGCATTTAGCTGTGGCCAAAAAAAAAAAAGCACAACTAGTGTTTTTTTGGTGGATTCATCATTGTCTGGGATGAGGCCATTTAACAGGATTTGGGATTGAGCATCCCTCCAATGAAGGATGAAAGCTTCTAGAGGAGGGATTGGTTCTCACGTCTTATTAAAGTTTTTTAACGTGTGAGGCCTGGTTTGTGTAAATAGCTTGCATTACATTCCAGTGGCGGGTAAGACAGTTCAGCTATTTGGCTTCTCCCAGTTAAAATGCTTCTTTAACCCCGCTGAAATATTTTGCGTGCTCAGGACTTATGGTAGAGTTGTCAACAAAAGCAGTCAGATAATTTATTTGGTTTTAATGAAAAAGAGAATTCAAAAAAGAGTTAACAGAAACTGATCTAACTTCTCCCATTGTTAGGAAAATAGAAGTAGAAGAAAAAAAAGTCATGATTTATTTTAGACAGCCTGAATAGCTGGAGACAGCTGAAATATGGCGGGGAAATTACCACCCTAAACAAGTTCCTTTGAGCAATTTGATGATAATGCTTTTTTTTTCTGCATGAATGGAATGTACATACCATTGATCTGCTTGGCAATTTGCACAAACAGCTCTTTCTGAGGTCCTAACATCTCTCTGTATTCTAGAATGGAAAAAAATGAACATGATGCAGAGAAGTACAGCAGTGTGATTTGGCTGGGGCACGCTGCCTAACCTTGTAAATGGATATGAGCAGTTCTGGTCCCTCCCATGGCCTGAAAGCATATCCATCCTACAACCAACCTATGGGTGCTGTTCCACACACCCCGTGAGGTTGTAAATGTCCACATGCCCTTTGCTGAAACTTGCCAAAGAACTTTCTATTCTAAACTCCCTGAATTTCGTGGAAGTGTTACTGCTGTGGTGTCCAACATCTCCTGGCTGCTCATCAGGTGATGTGACTGCCCTCTGCCATAGAACTCAGCCTGAGATACTGAACGTCCTGCTCTCATTGAGCTCAAAGCTGCTTGGTGCCTAATGCATGCTAAATACAGATCCTACACCAGGCTTCATCATGAAACCCACCCAAAACCCATGCCCAAGAGGAGGCTATGAGTACTCAGCCTCTCCTCTATAGAAAGGCACAATGACTAAAGCTTGTTTCTGGGACACAGAAAGAGCAAGGTGGGCACTCTGATTTGTAGCAGTAGTGGATTAAGTTCGGCACAGTTCGGCCTCCTGTCTAATTTGAGTTTAATCTTAGAAAATTAGGGTTTAAGGAGACCTCATGAGATCACCTAATACAATTTGTTGCTCAGAGGCAGGGCAGATATCCCTAGGCTAACTCCAGTAGTTGTTTATCTTCATGCTCTGGAAAGCATACAAGAAAGTAGAGTCCCTGTCTACATTCAGATACCTGCTTCAGTACTTTAAACTTCTAGACTTTAACTTTTTTTGTCTTAGGGTTAGCTAACTAATACTTGCTTTAAATGTAGCTGTTTTCTTCCTCTCCTATCATGTATGAAAAACATCAACTTGATCTAGAAATAGTGAAATGTAAAGTCAAAGTTAAAGCTTCCCATTCAAGCTAGTAGTTAGCAGACAATGCTGCAGAGTGAAATAAATGGGAGTCACTGAAAAACATGTTAACTGTCAGTGCTGGGGCCTCCATCTGGAGCTGCGCTGAGGATGTGGCAGCATTTTGTTTATTTTCAAGGGAGAGGTTAAGCAGTCACTCAAGGGTTTGTAGGAAAAGCCTGGGGCTGGAGATTACCATGTAGCTTTCTAATTAGTCTGGAATGAAAATAGGTCTAAATCCATTGGGTATACAAAATATGTTTGCATACTCAGTAATTGATTATAATTATGGTTCTCTATAACAACGGTAAATGCCTAGATGTTATTTTGTAACCAAAGGCAAATGGGTAGCGTATTTGTTATACTTAAGCTGACAAAACTTTTTGAAAGAGTCCACCACAATAACATTCCAGGCACAGGGAGAGCTGTCATTCATCTGCTGTCTGGTAAAAAAAATAAAAATGCATTACTCCATAACATTATCCTACTGAATAGTTGATGGATTGCAATGAATTACACATCTCACTTGCTGGAAGAATCCAATGAAGTACACATTAGGTGAACAGTCTAACTTGGTCCTACTTTAGCCCTGTATAAATAACTCACTCACGTACTTCAGCAGCAAAAGAACAGGCTTACTCATGAGAAACTGATGGAGAAGCCTAGCCCTCACTTCTTTACTCAGAAGAAATCATTTAAATTAATCAAGCTGAGATTCAAAATACCTAAACACTGACACAAACTATAGGATGAATATGTGTGAACTATCAGCCATAAAGTACCTAAAATACTATCCTAGCTATTGGGTTCTAATTTCGGTAATCAGACTTCAATATACAGGAAGAGATTTTCTGCTGCAGAAATAGAAGCTATGCAAAAGTGCAACCAAAGTCTGGTTAACATGTAGGGAAGTAGGGATTAGCAATAATATGTATGTTGAAGGCATTAGAGCAACCACACACATTCGCTTGCACTCCCTCAAATTCCCTTCCTGAAGCCAATTACCAATGCAACCTACGTAAAAGTGAAACAGGACAAAATAGCACTTCAGGGATTAGTCTTGTTTAGTGCATTGTCAATCTGTATGTGTGTGTGCTGTGGGGAGTGTGAGTGCCTGATTTTCAAAGGAAATGGAAGCATAAGAGATAACGGTTTCTGTGTGTGCTTGCATCAGTTTCTTAGAAAAGATGACCATGTGCATGTATGACCATTTATCTGAACTTAAGAAACTCACAACTCTTGCCTTCCAGGGAACTAGGGCTGGTAGCACACCCACAGTCTAGCCCAGGGAGATAAAATATCAAGTTATCTGTGAAGTCACTGATGTACACAAAGTAATACCACCAAAACCATCTCTTTGTAATGCAGAAATTCCCTTTATAGGAGTTATCAAGGTGCAAGTTGATCCTGCACATCAAAAATACTGGGGATTTGTAAGGGATTTTGCAAAAGAAGACCATCTGCCTGCACATAGGAGCACCCCTACACACTTCATGAGCCAGCTTCTTTCTGCACTTTTATTTGTGATTAAACTTTGGCAACAGATGGGATGTGCAGGTCTGGGAGATATTCGACTTATGGGCATTCTCAAAGCTACCTGCTCAGATTTCCAAATATTTGGAAGAGTTTTGTGTATTTAAACATACCTTATTGTGTTTTTGTGGATGAGTTCCAGATCTTATGGTGTTCTGTAAATGCTTCTGGTTACCTCCTTTATGGCAGCCTGGATTTCAGATGAGGTCTTAGTCACAGTATCAGGGGTAGGCCCTTTAAAGTCATAGAATCATAGAATCATAGAATCATAGAATCATAGAATCATAGAATTAGCTAGGTTGGAAAAGACCTACAAGATCACCTAGTCCAACCATCCACCTACCACCAACAACCCCACTAAACTATGTCTCTCAACGCTATATCTAAACGTTTCTTGAACACCTCCAGGGACGGTGACTCCACCACCTCCCTGGGCAGCCTGTTCCAGCGCCTGACCACTCTTTCAGAAAAGTAGTATTTCCTAATGTCCAGCCTAAATCTCCCCTGGCGCAACTTGAAGCCATTCCCCCTCGTCCTGTCACTAGTTACAAGAGAGAAGAGGCTGACCCCCAGCTCACTACAACCTCCCTTCAGGTAGTTATAGAGAGCGATGAGGTCTCCCCTGAGCCTCCTCTTCTCCAGACTGAACAATCCCAGCTCCCTCAGCCGCTCCTCATAAGGCCTGTGCTCCAGACCCCTCACCAGCTTCGTCACCCTCCTCTGAACACGCTCCAGGGCCTCAATATCTTTTTTGCAGTGAGGGGCCCAAAACTGGACACAGTACTCGAGGTGGGGCCTCACTAGGGCTGAGTACAGAGGGAGAATGACTTCCCTACTCCTACTGGCAACACTATTTCTGATACAAGCCAGGATGCCATTGGCCTTCTTGGCCACCTGGGCACACTGCTGGCTCATGCTCAGTCGAGCGTCGACTAATACCCTTGGTCCATTTCCTCCATACAACTTTCCAGCCACTCTGCCCCAAGCCTGTAGCGTTGCCTGGGGTTGTTGCAGCCTAAGTTCAGGACCCGGCACTTGGTCTTGTTGAACCTCATCCCGTTAAGTCCTATCTGAAAGAGTTCAATAACCATTTTTCTAGGTATTAGGAAAGAGCCTTAATCTTGTTTTGCTAATCTGCATTAATAAACTGCTTCAGCTGTAATCAAAGCCATAGTGAGTAACAAGCATAAAGCTTTAGTCTTCTAGTGGGCAGTGTTTGCAGTGACAGACACTCATCGGAGGATCAGACTAAAGGAATGGATGGTGCTAACAGCCCAAACACTTCCTGGAAGAGGGAGAAGTATATCAAGAGCTTGCACTTCTAAAGGGGCTAAAGCTCCAACACCCCTGCTGCAGGCAGGGCCGCCAACCTCCACATCTAATACTAGACCAGGCTGCTCAGGACCTCATCCAACCTGGCCTTGAACACCTCCAGGGATGGGGCATCCACAACCTCTCTGGGCAGCCTGTTCCAGCACCTCACCACTCTCATAGTAAAGAACTTTCCCCTGATATCCAACCTAAATCTTCCCTCCTTCAACTTAAAACCATTTCACCTTGTCCTGCCATTATCTACCCTTGCAAGGAGTTGACTCCCCTCCTGTTTGTAGGCTTCCTTCAGGTACTGGAATGCTGCAATGAGGTCACCCCAGAGCCTTCTCTTCTCCAGGCTGAACAAGCCCATCTCCTTCAGCCTGTCTTCATAGGGGAGGTGCTCCATTCCTCTGATCATCTTTGTGGCCCTCCTCTGGACCCTGTCCAACAGCTCCCAGTCTTTCTTGTATTGGGGGCCCCAGATCTGGACGCAGTACTCCAGATGGGACCTCACGAGGGCGGAGTAGCTATTATTCGTAGATACAACACGAACAGAAAGGAAAAGAGAAAGTGCTTTTCTCCATTGTCTTAAAGGCTCCCTTCAACAGTAGTGTAGGAAATAGTTGATTCCCGTTAGTTTGGCTTATATAAAAATAACTTGAGATATTTGAGATTAAACACTTCTGTGCTATAAAACAGCAGCTATTTGTAAATCCACAAAAGGAGACAACATAGATATTATTCCCCATACTACATACTGATTGGCTACGAGTGGCTCATATCCCAGGGGAAATGAAAGCTTGCCATTTCTAAATTAAACTGACTTTAGTTCTTAATTCTTATCTCTCAGGACAAGTCTGATTTTTTTTATGTTCACCCTTCAGTCTGCAGTTGACATCAAATGGGGCTTTATTTATATTTCAGATAAATCAAGCTTTAGGGGTCACTGGTGAAAAACAATAAGAATTTTTAGCCATTTCTTTTCCTCACTCAAGACAATACCTTCTAAATTGGAATGCCCAACTGAGACTTTCAATAATCAGTGAAATGTGGCATAAAATAGGGAACAAATACATCAAACACACATTTCACATTCCTTTTCCTTTGAGGTTCTTGCTGCAGAACTGCATACTGTATTGATCAATACAGGCACTTGGGTCAGAATTTATCACCCTTTCTCAACCAGAATATTTACATCTCTGTTGGACTGATAAAAGCAAATGGACAATTTAAGATGAATGAGATTAACCAACATGAGTAAAGAAAGACCAGTGTTTTCAATGAAGCGTGCAGACAGCATTAACTAACTTTGCTAAGGTACATTCATTGTATTTAAAAAGCAGAAAAGTATTTTAACATATTAGCTGTAAGCAGAAAAAAAAAACTGTAAAATAAGTATATTTACTCATATAATATAATGTGTTCACATGCAGACATTTTAATATTCGTTATCGATCAGAAACTAGATTATCAAAAGCAGGAATCTGAAGGTTAAAAAAAATCTAATATTTAGTTATTCTTACTGGAAATGGCTTAGCTGATGAGTAGCGCCATTGAAACCGGTTATGATACTTCACAAATGAAGAAGAGAGAGTAGAGAGTTTTAATAACCTCGCTTATGGACTTCCATACAGTAATAGCTGCTGGACTTATCACCATGTAGATATTTAAATGCTAGACTGACGGAAACTAGTTGAAATATAACAGTGTTCAGAAAATATTTAGGGACAAGAATGGCCAGGTAGTAGATATATTGATAATGCTATTCCACATTAAGTTACGCTATTAGTATAACAAAGCACAGCTAAATGCTCACGGGTGGGTTTCAGACTGTTCAAACTGCGTACAAGAGTGCAAAAATGGAGCAACAGAACTACCACCGGCCCGGTGGAAAGGTGAGGGAAATTTTCATCTGTTTTTTAGATTCTTTGAGCTTAGAAAGTTATACTGGAGAAGAAAGAGACAATCACATAGTAGTGCACCAAACCCCCTTGCTGTTACACGGAGTGTCTTGCACATTAACCACAAGACCCTCCCATTAGTAGGAACCCTCTTGAAGCTCTTTAATGTTCCAGGAGAAAGCTCTACAGCTGCAGATCAGGGCTACAAATACATCAAATACAAGTACTGTGGCTTGTCACAGGTATTTTTGGAAGATGCATTGTGAAAAGCTAAATAATGCAGACCTGTGGCAATGTTTGAATAAAGAAAGAGCTGGAGAAAGTCTTGTGTTTCTTTCAGTGGGTTAGTGCAAACATTCCCTGAGCTTGCTGTCTAAACTTGCAGTCCCAAGCTATCACGCCTGTCTTGACCCAACCTGAAAAATCTCTTCAGTAAGGGCCAACATTTTGCAGTAACATCTTCTCTGTGTAGAGCACAACCTTCTGTTAGGAGGGTGAGAAGATACCTGAGATCCAGCAGTAGCTACTGTCTCTTCAGCAATCACAGGGCTTTCCAGCCCTACTAGGAGAATGATGAATTGTACAGGTCAGAAGCCATTCTGACACAGTTGTACACCCCATTATAAACCCACGCAAGATCATGCCCAAAAGCAAATCATTGTGAAACCCCTGCTTCACACTCAGGCCAGACTTGTGGGTAAAAGAAACCAACTCTGTGCATAATGATCATTCTTTATACATTTCAGTCAGAAAAAAAAAAAAAGAGAAGCCACTTCAGTATAAACAATATGGTTTTGAGGATTATTAAAATTTAATATATATAATTGCTCCAGGTAATTTGCCATACTTTCCTTGAAATGAAATCATGATTTCATGATGGTTTTAGGGAAAGGACGCTTTTTTTATTATGTGGTAGGAGAGTGGGAATTATGCAACAATCTCAAGAGCTTGTTGTTAAAGATCAGTTTACTAATTGGTTGGCCAAATATTATCTTAAAATTTCTCTGTGGTAGCATTTTCAAACCATGATTTTAAGGACTTTTAGATTATACAGCTATTTTTTTTTGTTGTTCTCTAAAGGAGACATGATTTCAGTGCTAGTAGCAAAGAAATCCATGCTGAGTATGTTCAGCAGTTCCAGTTTTGTCAAGTGTGGTGAAGTTGTAGATTTACTAAGGAGCATTAGCAGGCATTAACTCACTGGCCGGTAGCAGTGGGTATGGCAGATGCTCCTAGGGCATGGGTGGATGTTTTAATTGCACAGCTGTGCACATCTGGTCAGATCAAGTCTACCCTCACTACCTAGCACAGGAGATGCCAACTCCTTGCTACTGAGTGGAAGAATATCATTAATATTGTGACCACTTCTTCTTCTCAATTTGTCCGTGGATCTATCAAAATCTGTTAGGAAGGAGGACAGAGAACCTTTGGTCTTCATCCATAAAGACACGTGGAGTGCGAAATGTGAAAAAATTTGGAAGAAGCTTTAGATGAACCACTGCAGCTGATTCACCCTGCCATTTGGTTTAGGGAGCAGATTTCCCCATCTGCATTTCTTCTATATGCCTGAGGAGTCTGCTAAGGATCTTGTAACTTAGAGAGAATTGGTTACGGAAACTAGCATCTCTGAGCACAGTGAGGCCCACTGCACACTCCAAAGTTGCAGAGCACAGACTAGTCTTCCTAAGCACTGGCAAGGACTTAGTAGATGTTTGGCACATAAAAAGGTGCCATATAAGGTTTCCTTGTACAGCACATCTCTGTGGAAATGGAGTCAAGCCAGGAAGCAAAGTCTAGTTAGGTACCTGCCACAGAGGAGGAATGAGATTTATCAAGGTGGCACATTCGATATGAGCAGAAACAGAAGCCAAGAGTAAGTAAGGGCCAGCTGTACTAACAACTGCATGGAGAACCATTGCACTGCATGTATCCCTTCAGCCTTCTAGCTGTTGTCTTTTGGCCATGTGGTTAAAACTTCATGCTCACAGACAGTGTGCACAAAGTTTAGAAAGTAAGGCAGGGTTTGGTGCTCTCAATACCACCATGCCCTTCAGCACCCAAAAAATGTCAGCACTTGTCACCGCTGGCACTGGTACTGTCAGAGTTCATCTCGATGCAGCTCTGCTTCACAACCTACAGAACAGGAAAACCACATCCTTTCTGAATGTGAGCACATGACCTAGAAACTCTCAGAGTGAGGTGTGATTTCACTCTCGGAAAAAGCCAGAAAAACATTTTGAAGCTGTAGCTAGCAAAATAGTTAAATTGCCAGTGCAGAGAATAGGATATTGATGCAGAGGTTACTGAATTAGTAAAGTATTTAGGGGTCTTTGTTTTTAAGCATGGTACAAATTAGCAGAAACAAATAACAGCCAAAAGGAGTGATTTCCCTCTACCATATCCTTGTATTCTTCGTGTCTTCTATGAAATTAGCAGGCTTTTCAGAAGTTCTGGGAGAAATCATACTGGCTACTTTGAGCACTGAGATGTTTGTCTGCAGTGAATCATTTTTTGCGCCTTGCTGGACCATGGAAGAGGCCACTCTCTGTTTATGGGACAGAAGTGACAGAGGTCATGGCAGCCTAAGAAAGTAGGCCTTGACAATTTTACAGTGGATGAATTTTCACTTGGCGGAACCCTAGGAATCAGAAACTGGCCTGGATTTTTCTGCTGCTATTACTCTGACTACCAAATCTCTCCTGCTCCCAGAATTTCTGAATCAAAATTTTACCTGGAAAGAGCTCAAACATATTTTGAAGACATGATGATTATTATTTTATGTGTTTTCTCCTCTGCATATCTCATTTCTGCCAGAAGAAATGCAGCTGTGGACAGGGGAGATGCAGGTCTGAAACTCCAGCTCGCTGAGCCAGGCTGTTTAGATAACTTGGCTGTGATCCCAAGAAATATTCAGAGTTTGGATTCAAAAGGCTCAGGCACCCAGCTCTAAGCAAACTGTGTGAGGGTGGGTGTAACGACAGGATCTGTTGGAGTAGCAGCTAAACATCAGCTGAGATAGCTAAGATACTTGTCCATAGATTCTGTACTTAGGCAACCCAGTCCCATTCCTGTTGGGCCCACATTTACTTTTGAAAATCCATCCCTCAAATATTCACATGCCTAAGTGAACTGAACCTCTGAACCACTTTGATTTTTTAAAAGAAGGAGGACACAGAGCCAAGAACAAAGAAAATTCCAGTAGTTGCTATCTGTAGCATTACAACACAGTCAAGGATATACTGGGAGAGATCCAGCAAAGACACAGCACTACTTCGAGCAACATATATGCTCCCTATTGAGCCATGCTGTAACACCTGGGTATCCAACTCTCCTTGCCACTCAGCTCATGGCTGCCTGCACTGCAGCTGCTATGAACTTCTTGTGTCATCACCAGTAATTCACTAAGTGCTTCAGTCTCCTGCCTGCAAAATACCGATGATGATGCTACTACTCTAACTCAAAGAACAGACAGCAATACAGAGATTACCAACCTACAACATGCACCAGAGAAAAACCTGTAAGCTTTCCCTTATTTTCCTCTGCTAAAGAGCACGCCTAAATAAACCAGCTTCTTCTCTTGTACTTCTTTACTCAACGCCAGTCACGGTTGTGGTCCAGAAGCGAGTTCGTATTGACATCTCAACACTTGTAACCTCACCTGGTACAAAAGTGGCTCTGCAATTAATTCATTTATGAAACTTTGAGGGGGAATTACTAAAGTCATGACTGGCTGGAAAGAATTTCAAGAGAAATTCTCTTAACAGGTGAAAGCATGATATGAGCAAAAAACCCTTCAAATTAATTGAACAGAAATCAGCCAACCTGAGAAGAATCTCAAATAGTTTGCAAGTGATGAAGAGAGAAGGAAGCAAAACTCATCATGCCATTCAGCTCTGAATTTTGAAACTTGACACTGTTATAAAAAGACAAGCCCTTGATTAGAGAGGAAGTAGTTGCTGCTTAAGGGCTAGACTCACTTTTAAATTAAGTCTTCTCGTGCCCCGACAGATTTTGCCGTATCTAACTACATCATTGATAGTGAGCATCTAGAGTTCATATATTTGAATTTCTCAACACATAGGAAGTTAGAATTATTACCCTACACATATGAATGCAACTGTCACCTACTCCAACATAAGCTGTATCATCTGGACTGGTCCCAAAGGCAGTAATCACTCACAAAACTGAGCAGCTTCAGTACAGCTTGTGGGTTCTCAGCACCACCAAGGTCTTGCACAAATCAAAGACAGATGTGGTCTTTAGCATGTATGGCTAGTTTAATCAGTGGTTACAGCACGTGTATCTATAAAAACAACATGCCTGACATAATTTAGACTATCTGGGGACATCTAGTTACTAATAATACTTTCTAACTCTAAAACCACAACTATATAAACATGTCACATGCATGTTTGTTTTTGTTTTCTAAAATGCAGAGCAAGCTCTGCAAGAGAAAACAACAAACATTAAAGGCTAGCTGAGAGCTGTCCAGGGCTGCAGGTGGAAAAAATGCCTCTCTGCATCAGGTGTCTTTCATTGTATCACTGCACAGAAATAGCTGAAAGATATAGACACGCTTTTAATTTACCCAGGTATTTGATGAAGTAGTGATAAAAGCAGGAACAGATACAAATTCACAAGTTTTTAAGGAACTCAACTCTTTCGTTTGTTTGTTTGTTTCCTCTAAAGAGTGATATAGTGAAATAATCACTGTCAACCTCAAAGAATAAGACTGAGGTCAGCAAACAGAGCAGCCTAAAAGCCTGAGGGAAGGGGGCAGGAGGAGCAATTCACGCTCATCATATGAATGGCAAGCAAAGAGAAAAGCAGATTTGACCTTTCAGGGAGACCTGGAAACAGCCCCAAGAGCAGTGGTCATTAAAACAAAACAAAACATACAAAAAGGCATTAAGAAAACCTCACTCCAATAGGAAGAGGAAGTGGTTTAAGAGGATTAGCTCCAGAAAAACAAAGCTCCAGTCTTCCTCAGACTGCCGAGAACTCCCAGAAATACTCTTCTATAGCATTGATGGGGCTGTGAAAATAGACAAATGTTGGCAACCACTCAACAAATGATAGTAATGGGAGGTGACATCTCTGGACCTCAACCAGCTAGCACACAATTGTCTCATTTTCATGGGGTGTCAGATTAAATTTAGCCTTTAGCACTTTGCTTGTCTTGTGCCTCCTTTCTAGAGCAGAACACAGAACATTTACAACTCTACACTGACTTTGACCTGCAAACACAAATGCCAGCCTACAAAAATGAGTGCTGAATCATTTCTTTTCCCAACTGTGACCTTTCTACTTCCCTTTCATGTCAGTTTGTTTCTTTATGAGTGGCTCTCAAGCATCTACATCACAGAAGCATTTGAGAAGGTTCTGTAGATTTGTAGTTGATGAACAGCAGGAGCCTTTCATTGTGGGCAAAACACAGTTCCCATTTTCTGACAGTCCTTCTTCAACAATTGTAGCAACTACAAAAACCACAACAGCCTGGTAACCTGTTTCCCAAAAACCAAAGTGAAATGCCCTGAATTGTTGGGATGTCAGAAGCAAACAAATATGCAACACAAACATGGATATCAACTAGACATCAGTTTTGCCTCGGCACTGTAAGACTGGGATAGCTGATGAAGTCTTCTCAGAGCCACAGCCAAACTCGAGACAGCTTTGCTAGGATCAGGATTAATCAAATGCCCTCATACTTTCACTGAAGAAACAGATTCCTCAGCTGTGCAAACCCAACTCATCAGGATGTACTGCCATTAAGACCAGATAATTCAAAAGCATTGATGCTTTTCTGAATTTGACTTTCAGATCCTGACTCTTTGCTTCATCAACACAAAAAATACCAGACCCTTGATCTTCAGAATTATTCAGAGATTTGGGATTTATAATGGGATAGATTTTATGGACTCAAAAACAGGCTGAAAATAAGGTCTATGGAGCTGGTTTGCAGACTTCAGAGTCCGAAGCTGAGACTCAACAGAGAGTAGTTGTAGAGATGGATGAGGAAAGAAAGGTACGAAAATGAAAGCAGGCAATAAAATTTCCAGGTAGTTTAGATATATGGGGACTTCTAGAGAAGAGGTATGGATATGACTAGTATCTAGTATTGGTATGGTTAAATATTAGACTAGATCTGAATTAGTCTGAGTTACTATAGAACAGATGTCTAATACTACCTACTTCTGCTCAAGGTGGAAATACCAGAAAAATTCCATCTGCTCGTGGTATTTTGACACTTCTGGGTTCAGTATACAGACATGAAAAAACAATACAGAAAGGCTTGAACTGGAGCTCCATCCAAAACCCTTGAGAACACATGGCATCTTTAGGGTGAGTTCCATGGGAGATGGATACAGGATGAAAAAAAAAAAAAGGTAACAACTTCTTCTCAAGACCTTCAAAAAACAACTATCCTGGACCACAGTTTTCTTGTGCAAGTAGACAAAGACTCATCAAGGATCCAGTTCAGTGAAGCACACATACAAATGAAAGCACATGCGTAAAGCACTGCTAAGCATATGCGTAAAGTTAAGCATATGTCCAACGGAATTGTTGAATACAGGACTTAGGTTTTAATCCCTAGCAGTCATTTCCCATTTGGACAGAATTTAGGGAAAGAAAAGGGATAAAAAAAGAGGGTTGTTTAACAAAATATTTTTAGATAGATTTTTAATGGAATATTTGTTAGGCTTTCTTCCACTCCAGCTCCCCCACAACCCACTGTCTGGGTTTTGTATGTGTTTTTTTAATGGTTAGTAATGCATCATAGTATGGCTGCTGTTTAAATGTTTTTCTGAAGAAAAAAAAAGCAGTCTGTGCTTAAGAAAAGTGGTTTGGCACAAAATGGACATTTTCAAACATCCATTTACCAGATGGATCACTTTGTTCAATTACAAAGAAGAAAGATGGAAAAAGAGTTGAAAATCGAATGGAATGTTCCTAAGCACACAGCATTGTTTACTATCTGCATATCTCCTGTGAGAAACTATCAGTACGCTCTTCAAAAAGTCTGCATTTTTTTTTCACAATAGTAAAAAGGCAGTAAATATATTCTACAATAGCCTGATGGAAAAATGTGCTGAAGTATTTCTATAAATCAAACGTAGCAGTTTGGCATTAGCTCTGAGGCAGTAAATTTAGTAAATTAGGACCAGATGATTTTAAAATAGAATCTTACATAACTTTCTAGTGTGATATATATATTTATTTGATTTAACAAAAGTTTGTCTGTCTTCATAAAGTTATCCTGGCTGCTACCAGAATACAATTTGATCTTTAAGAATTGTATTTTTGTTATTTACCAAGTGTGAAATGCTTTAAATAGCAAAGTAAAGAGGGTAACAGTTTGTTCAAAAGGCAGAAAAGGGTATAATCTGTACTGATCCTCACAAGGTGTGAGGTACTTTGGATCCCTAATGTTCCTATCCTAATAAGAGACTATTTCTCTCTCATTAAGTTGATCAATAATAGTTTGTTCCTCCACCCATCTTCTTTGTCTTGCTTTTTTTTTTTTCCCTTTTCCCACAAATTCAAGTAAATGTTTCCCTCCATTCCTCCCAACGGTGGCTCTCAGTCCATCAAGTACAGATTGGTCCAACAGACTTTTCTTTCACCCATTTGCTGAGACTAGGACTCAGCATATGAGATCTTTGCATTTCCTCCTGCTTTTTGACTTTCGATTTCTGCACCAGAAGACCTATCTCTGAGAAAAGAGGAAAATTAAATTATAAATCCAACAGCTTTCATCAAAACCTTTTGATCCTGTCTACCTGTATACACCTGAAAACTGCTCTCCCAGCACATCTTTGACTCTCATTTTTCTAAGCCCACGTTTACATCACTAGATAGTCATGTTCAACTATTCCTTATGTTCCAGGGAGAGGGGATTGTGTATGCACAGCCTTCCTAATCTTCTTTTTCTGTGAAGACTCATCCATACCATGATCTTCATGAGATCAATAGCTTCTGGAACACCGCTGTGGAACCATTCTGCAGCAGCTGGGAGCCCTTTCAAAAGCCCTGCTTTTGGAAGAAAGAGAGGTCCTTCTACAGTGCCTATTTACTGACCAGAGAGGCAGAGCCAACACACTGTCTCAAAACTTTGAAGCAAAAGGACAGCCTCACTAACACCCTGACATACCCAAGGGTTTTATAGCAATGGCTTCCAGACAAACATTCTTCAGGGCTTCACGGCAAAAAAAAATGAGCTATGCCTCTTCTTGGAAAGTAGTTTCATAAAAGCCATGAGCACACTTCCAGACAAGGATGAACTCTGAGGAGGTGGGCAGTCAAATCTTCATGTCAGCCCCATGACTCAAGCCCACATTAGACTTCAGGAGCAAACATGAGTCAATCGGGATGTGTGGGAAAAGACAGAGCCAGAGGGTAAAGACAGAAAAGAGAACGTAGGTGTTGAAGGAGAGATCGGCAAAGGGATATGTGCAGCCTTCTCTTCACATAGCCCGGAGACAGGTGCTTCTACCAGCTCTGCCAGTGTCAGCACCCAGTCTGAAGTCACTAAAAGAATAACAGCGGTGGATACGTGCGACAGCTCAGTTATCTGCAGTGCTGCTTCCCTCAGCAGAGACAATCTGTTAAGAGGAGCCAATTAAGACAAAGCCAAAGCTTGGGGTGATGTGTGGTGTGAGCCAAATCCTGGTCCCAGTGAAGTCAAAGGAATTTTTGCCAATGGGAACACACTCTGTCCTTTTCACCCCATCTTTGGCTACCCTATTGCTGGAAGCATTCAGAGTTCATGAACGATAGCAATGGAAAAGAAAAGGAACAGAGTTCCCACGTTCCTCCTCTTCTAGTATTGTTTCCTGAGAGTCCTGCAACACAAAGTAAGGCAATGATCTTTTCTTTAAATGACATTGGACTGAATTGTGTGTTAAAAATAACAGACGAGGAGGAGGGGTTTGGAAATCAGTCATTTTCCTTTAAGGAATGATTTGGGGAGAGCAGACCATAAACAGATGGCAGCAAAGATAACCATTTTTGGCAGTTTTGTGGAGATTAAAATTTACACTGAGGATGAGACGAGAGTTTAAACACCAACGCCCAAAGAAGAGAAAAACACAACTCAGTGTGAAATATTTCACGTGCTTTTCTCTGTTACGGGTATCAACGAGTCTCCACAAATCTGGCTGAAGCAAAAGAAGGAAAAGATGCTCACTTTCCTATTGCATATTCTCCCTCCAAACACATCCAAAAGAAGCAAATTTCCCTGAAATTCCTCAACCCTCAAATCATTTCCAGGCTGGGACTTCACAGGAAGCTAAGCTTAGTGATAAAGGCAAAACAGGACCTTCCCATTTGGACTGATTTGTTAAAAAATCCCTACTTTGCGTTTTGTTTGATTTTCACTTTTGATTCCCTTCCTCCCACTGAAACGGGAGAGATGAAGAAAGGGAGAAAGTGAGAATATAAAACACAACAGCAGATCACCAATGCTAAAATAAGCATGGGAGATGTTCAATAGGAGGTTCTTAAATGCAGAGACCAAAAAAACCCGCAGGCTATGGACACGATTGCCTAGTCCAGTCAAAGGACAATTACTTGGATTACGTGTAAAACTGATGGGCAATTTATGCTCAGAAGGAACTGCATTTTAGGGGCAGTTTTGAGTTTTTGCCAAGATGAACTAGTGTGTACTTTGCCAATCGGGGAGAAGGAAAGAGTGTTTAGGTAAAGGACCTTCTTTGCTCCTGGCTGCTTGGGATGGGGCTACGATCTAAAAATGCTCTGCAAAGAGTACTCATGTGATTTTAAAGAATTTCATGTGGTTTTAAATCTATGTAATACATGTTTAAGGACCTCAGTGTGCACCAATTTCGTTACTTCATGTTTCTGAACAACCTCCCTCCACACATATTCAGGAGAAAAATACCTCCAAGACAAGGCTTCTGGAGGTGGGAATTGCTACATATTGCATATGTGTGGGGAGGCATCTGCTGAGAAAACACTTACTGATGCTTCAAATCTTACCTTCCTAGATATCAGATATTCGTTGTGGTACTTTTCACACAAGAAAGTGAATCTTTTTACTCCGGACCACTGTTTCCCATTTAATTATCCGTGATCATACAGCTTTCATCATGAAGGGCTCCTTAGTAGATGAGATTTGACAGTGTACAAAAGAGACCCTCTCCCTTGGGTAGAGTATGTGCTTTTTGAGTCAGGCCTTCACTCTTATAGACCTAGCACACACATAGTCAAAAGAGCCTGTGCGATAATAGTGTTGCAGTGGGCTGCTCAGCCTTCACCAAGAACTCCCACAAAAACAAAAACAAAGAGAAAAGAAAAACGCTACACATTTAATACTCAGCTCTAGAGTTTTGCCCAAACTGGGTAAAGTTCAGATAGGAAGTCTAGGCAAAGATCTAAGTTTTTAGATGCTAACACCGTGACTTCAAGTAACTGCATGAAGAGCTTAACATGCCTAAGTTACGGGGAAATTTCTCCTCTGAGGCAATTCCGGTTCCAGATCTGCATTCTTTTCATCTTAAACTAGCTATGATGCCTAAGCATATCTTCCTCTTGAGCAGTCTCCCTGTATGATATCTATCATATGTCATGGACGCAACTGTGAACTAGAGAGAACAGAAGTCTTTTGCAGTCTCTGTAGTTATGCTATTTCTCATCTTTTCTAAGAAAAACAAAAAAATCCCTCTTTTGGCATCAGTAGGTTGAATGGCATGCACGCCACACGTCTGGAAGCAAGCCTGTATATTTTAACTCATGTATTAAAAACATTCAGTGCCAGAAGGGAAAATAAAGGAGCGTATTCTACCAGCACAACTGTTGAGACTGTTTTGTTTGTTTGGGAAATGAATAAGCCTTTTACGGTATCTCTGCAAGGAATAGGCCAGTGCATGCTGCATCCTGACATTCTTTTCCTGTCTCCAGCCTTCCCTAAATACCTTACATTCTTCTTGCCCTCTCAACACCAACAGGTCCTAGGCAGGCAAGTGCTAGGGACACAGTGTGCCACAGTGCTGCAGCTTCTGTGAAGGGCAGAAACTGCCTATACTGGCACCAACTTCTGCCACCTCTCACATTTAAAGCATGTACATTATTGAGGTGTCCAAGGCTCCCACTTCTTTTGGCTTCTCACAGCACAGGTGGCAGCCCGGCTCCAATTCCTGCCATCTTCCAGAAATCCCTGCCCATGCTGCTCAAGATGAGAATCCCTTTGGCTGACCCATGCGCTCTGCTCTGCTGGGTTAGCTGTAATGCAGAGGCCTGGAGGGGCTGTTTTCCTCCATCCTCATCTGCAGTCAGTACTTGGCCTAAGAGCAGAGATGAATGTCCTTTGTTCTGATTTTACATTCTCTCCTTTCCTTTCCCCAGAGTGAGATGGGTCCTTCATGCTGTTTTAGTAGCGATTCCACTGTTTCCCTTTCCCATGTTCATTTCCTCCTGAGAACCTGACTGCCCAGTTCAAATAGCAAGTGGAAATTGTAGCGGTATTTATTTTCATCCTTTATGTTAAATCGGAATACATTTTGCATTTTTTGTTCACCAGATCAGGCTGGTAGCTCAGTGATAGCCCAGTGCCAGAACATCTAAACCGCAATTGCCTTCCATGATTTCTCAGGCTAACAAAGGCTGGATTCAGTTTTAAATCTTTTGGGTGGGAGGACACCAGTGTGTTTCTTTCTGGCTGGCATTTGAAGCAAAACAGAGGGGACAGAGGGAGCTGCATTTATCCTCTTTATCTGAAGGAGGTTCAATAAGCAGGGCATTGATGGTTGACTTACAAAGTTAAATGAGCGATTCCTGAAGAAACACCACATAAAATGCCCTTCTTGAGAATGTTAACAGCTTTTGTGCTTTATGATAAAAAGGATGTGGGATGCCTGTAAGATTAGTTCATAAATGTTAAAGGAAATGCAGAATTGTAGACCAGGGCAAGTGAACTCATGCTGCAGTTTAAAGGCAACTTAAGTAGAATGGCAAAGTATAGTCGCATTTAAAAAGATAGTTAACATTTTTTAATTAACATGTTTTACTAACATTTTTTCTTCCACAATCTGACCCTTGCATTTAAATCTGATCATAGCAGGGATCACTGTCCAACCTTCTGCTGTCAGGAGAGACTTCTGCAACAGTTACATGACATCAACTGCTTGCTTGAAAAGATTTCCTTCATTGGTCAGAGGAAAAGAGAGCAGATTTTGTTTTGATCTATTGAAATGCAAAATATTCCCTTCTTTGGATGAGAATGAAATCTTGTTCTCATTATCTCCTACTAAGGTGGGAGAGGTGGCCTTTCTGTCCACATAGACATAGAATCCAGCCCACATCAGTGGTGAATTTTTTGTTAATATTCTTTTCAGGGAACAGCAGCATTTCATCTTCTTTTCACAGATTTGTCCAAGCAAGCAAATTCCATGGTGGAATTTCTTCTATACTGAAGAAATTCTGTCCATTGCATACCAGCGAAACCATTCTACATAGCATTATATAGGTGGAAGGATCGATTATTGAGGCTCTCCTTGGTTCATAAAGTGTAGTGATACTTTAACTAAAATACTTTTAATCTAATCCCCTGGCCAAGTATCACAGCAAAACATGATGCAGATGCTTCACAACATTAACCAAAGGATAGCTGGGGCTTTGTGTAGGAAAAAAAAAAGATCACTCGGTGCTTCCAAAACACCAGACTCACAGACCCTTCCTGAAAAGGCTCTTTCAGCTGTGAGGGAGACACTCTGATGTGCCTCTCTTTTCCTAGGTTGTGTCATGGGGAAAGCGGAACAAGGGAGTTTTGTTTCGGTAACCTTTCAGAGCAGGATATCTGTCTCATGTTCATCTCCTATCAGTTGTCACAGGGCGATAGCTGGCTGATTTGTTTCAATGGCTGTTCCCCTCCCCACCTGGCCCACAGCTCTGTTTCATGTTGTGCCCTGAGGGCTGTAGGGTAAGCACTGATCTTGGCTAAGCACCCCTTTGGCTGCAGGGCCATCTCACCTGCTGCCATCCCCCAGACACCTCAAATACACTTGGCTGGCAGTCCAGAGGGCACAGAGAGGACTCCAAACAGTGGCACTGTGAGCAATAAAGCAAGCAATAAGCTCAACAGGGTGGTGTGTGAGGAGACAAGCACTGGGTTGCCCAAATGAGCAGAGAGTAATATTAATTTGCCCTTGGCAAAAGCAAAGAAACAATGGCCATTGATGCCGGCACAAGGCAAAGTCACAGAACCCATTTACTACTACACTGAAATTGCAGCAGCATAAAATACGAGGCAGTGATTCAATTCATTGCTGGGCTGTGAAGCAAAAAGACACATTACATGAATTACCCTCCTGAGAACTTCAATAGGGCCCCATCATTATAAATACTGGCAGCATCGCTCAAGTTGCCTCTACAACACAGACATCAGCAGAGCCAGGTCTTGGCTTCCTCACCAGCATGTTCCATTGTATAATTCAGCTGATAATCCAAGGCAACCAATTTAAAACTTTCCAAAACTATGTCTGAAATACAATATTACATAGTAAAAGCATCACCGTCAACAAGGTCATCGCAGAAAGCAAAGTGCTTGCACTAACCACAGACGTGTACTTTCCACAATCATCACTTTCTGTAGTAACGTGCCAAGGTTAGAGGATCATATTTACAAATCTCTCTTTCAAGGTATATCTAATTCCTGATATTCGTGATAGACCAGGGAGCTCCACCACACTGTGAGCTCTGCTACATGTGTCGCACTAAGCGGGAGTATTTCACCCTTGGGGAAATTAAAAACCCACTCAAAGTGCAACAAAAAGCTATGATTGTAAATGGAGGAGGTGAGAGAGGGAGGATGCATGAGTCGAATGAGTAGTGGGGCTTTACTGAGAAGGCGGTGTGAGATGGCAATCTTTTTTCCTCCCTGTAAAATACTAATTACGATTATAATGTATAGCTATCAACATCAATAAATTTGGGGATTTGATGCCTAAAATTTCATGCCAGTGGCATCTAACTGAAAGTTTTTAACATGAGCTATGGAGAGCAATACATGCAAAACAATAAATACAAGGGAACAACCACGCTAGAATTTTACATTCACACGTCTGTTACCTCATATTAAAATCAGTCACGGACACTTTAAATACACCAAAAGCAGTGCAAGCTAAAACAAAAGCAGGAGGCACAGCTTCTCAACCGTGCTTAGGTTTTGTAATGTGATTATAAAGCCCTCCAAAAAAGGGAAAACACCAATTACACGAAAAGTATCAGTACTGGTGGGATGATTGGAAAACAGACGCACTCTGCATAAAAATATAGACAAAGTCAGAAAAGTGATTCTACCTTTCTTGGTTTTGTCTCTAATACTTATCCAGTCCTTATTGATGCACTTTTACATCCTTTAATGCATTCATCTTCATGATAACAGTGCCAGAAAGGGGGGCTTTCACATTAAAAGATTAAACAGGCTTTATTCAGGGAACAGGATTTGGGTGCCAGTCCAACGCCACGCTGCCACCTTGGCCACAGCATTCTCTACCCTTCACACTAATACCCTAGGAGAAATTGTTATCCCTAGAGAACAAAGGGCAAAAACATGCAAAAAGAAATTCAGAGGTGAAACTCCATACTTGCAGAAGCACTCCAAAGAGATATACACTCTCCTAACAGTAAGCTAGTCATGCATAACCACTGAAATAACTTTTTCTTTAAAAAAATTGTCTGAAAGGTACAGCAAATTAATGAGCTGCATTCTGTTGCAAATACTGAGATTTATTTTGATGCTACACTCTGAAGGGTGCTGCCCAAAAGTCTAAGAAAAGCAAACAACAACATGAGGCCAAGGAGCCAGCAAATCTATGGCACTGCATAGGGACCATGGTCACAGAGCACATATTTGATGGACTATCAGGGCATGTGCAGGCAAGAAAACAGTACCGTGGAAAAAAAAAAAATAGTGAACATGTTTAGTACTTATTTTATCCTAGAACAAGAGAATGGAGGAGGAGATTACAGATAAAAGTATTGCATTCTTTAGAAGCTCTGAAGCCATTTCAGCAATAGGATCCCTCTCTAGGGGATTAGTCGTGTAAGAATTTAAGTAAGGATATCACTGTGCTACGGAATGAAGTTATGTTTGCGGTCCGGTAGTACAAGATTTCTCTTTGCTGTTTGTCCTTAGGCCACTAGAAATAGTCTTGAGTCCATCTGTGACCTAGAAATGTTGGATAAGAGCCAGCTCGGGCAAAAAGGAGATAACTTATTTCCTCTTCATCTAAACAAGCTGGAGTATGTCCCACACACAAAGATTTCTATTATGTGCACTATATTAATCATGCCTGATTAAGGGGTCCAACTAAAAAGCACAGAGGATCACTGCGCATTTACTTTCCCTGCCCTCAAGATACCCAAGTTAATGATTCCCACTCAAATAACCCCCGTTTTGCCATGGTCACTCTTCCTAATGGCCATCTCTAGATCACGGAAACCAGAGGCCATCCCAGCCTCTGGTGTCTAATTAAATGTTTAAATACACGGCTCTTCTTGTGCAAAGCGAACGCTTGACGTTTTGACTCCAGCGGCAAGAAAGACCAACTCGGAGGGCACACTTCCAGGGCACTCTGAGTCTCGCAAGGACCAGAGATCTGCCAAGCACGGGCAGAGGCTCGGGGGCCACAGACAGACGCCTTTTGTTCGCGCCCAGAGCACGAGGCGCCCGGGCTTTTCCAAACGGCGGGCAACCCCCGCCTGGCCCGCGCCCCTCGGCGCGAGAAAGACTGGGGGCGGAGCGAGGGGAGCAGCAGAGGGCGGGGCCGCCCCGTCCCGAGAGCGTCCAATGGGAGGGCGCTATGCAAATGAGCGGGGTAGCCTGGCGGAGGGGCGGGCGGCTCGGCGGGGAGAGGCGCTGGCGATGCGGCGCTGAGCGGTAGTGAGAGGTTGAGCCGGTCCGCAGCCATGAAGTACAAGGTGAGAGGCGGCGGCGGGTGCGGGGAGAGAGGGTGGGGGGGCTCGAGTGGTGAGGGAAGGGGCTCTGCTTCCAGCAGTGCCTGCTGACAGAGGGAACGCGGCTGTGTGCGTGGTGTCCGGGGCAGGTAGCGCTGCTTCCCTCCCTGTGAGCTGGTTATCCCGTTTTCCCAAACTTTTCTCGGCGTGGTCTGTTCGCAGGGCGGGGAGGCAAAATAATACAACTCCTTACTTCAGAAAATAGGCTAACAGAAAAAAAATAGCCTCCTCCCTCTTTCCACCGCTAAATAAAAGCCGGGGTTTGGATCTTTTACTAAAGAAGACACAGAAGTGGAGAGTTTCACCCTAGAACGACGTGAAGCCGTCTGGGCAAGGTTCTGCATTGCCCACGGGGCGTTGGATGACCGCGCAGACATAGCGTAACCCGGTGTGATTGGGAAAAACGGAGCGAAGGAAAAACCTTCCTTCCTCCGCCAAAAATAACTCCGGCATCAGTGAAGAGGTGATGGAGGAGCGTCACACGCGGTATAGACACGGGGACTGTGGAAGCCAAGTCCGTCTTCTGGCTGAGCTTGGGCAGAGTGTAAGGGAGCTCGCATCTCTGTAAGGCTGGACTAAAGCTTAGAGAGCTGTGCAGAATGAGATGCAAACACGTACGTTCTCAGGAGGGCTCTGCCACGGATCTCTGAGCTCAGCACAAACTTTCCTGAGCTCTCATACCCAAACTTGGGAAGCTTGGATGTCGTGTTCAAAGCTGCTGTCAGCTCAGTGGCAAGAATGGCCAGGAAAGGGAATTGGTGTAAGATGCAGATAGGCAGAGGTACTCTGTGACTTTAGAAACTTTGGGCTAGATCTGATGCTTTTTGTTGTGTTTTGTTTTTTTTTAATTAAAATTCTCTCTGATAACTGATTCAAGTCTGAGATCAAATTGCTGTCCTGTCGCTCAGACCACTTCAGGCAGACTCTGTACCTGCTTAGAAAAGCTTTACCAGAGAGCATCAGGCAACTGACAGCGTGTTGCTGTCAGTTCAGACCTCATGAAATGCCTTCCAACTGTCCGTGACTGAGTGACACTTGTGTCCCAGTGGCAAAATAACGATCCTACTTAGTTATAGCAACTTCCTGACTTGACATGTCACCACCGATCCTTCCTATGCTGTAGGATCACGCTTCCTATGCAGCCCAGCAGCACTGCAGGAATAGGAATTAATAAGGTAGTGGTTAAAAATGTGCAAGTCCTCCCTGCTCTGTAATGCTTCTCTTGCCCTGTCTGGTGGGAATGAACATTTTGGTTTGAGAAAGTGATTACGTAATTCAAGACAGAGCAAAGAAAGAGTGAGCCTTAAATAAAAGAAGAGTTTGGGCCTCAAAAACCTTGTCAAACTAGGGTGTTTGCTTTCCCTGGGAAATGTGAAGCAGTTCCTTATGCTACTTAACTAGGACAAACATCCTTAGATCTACTTCTTATCCCTGGAGTAACGTAAAGAAAATACCTGCTCGTTCAGTCTCTCTTATTTTCTTTCTTTCTTTCTTTTTCCATGGGAAAACAACAATCTTGTGCTTTTTATTCTATACAGAAAATAAAGAAACAGAACATACTCATGTCCTGCCTGGGAACATGCCAACTCTTCAGAGGTGACATAGCTTCCAGGTGCAGGGTTGAGCGTTCTCCAGGTGGCGTTACTTTGGGAGCTGTCATTCTTTACTTTCATTGTGATAGTCTAAGAGATAAGGCTGCATTTACTGAAGTGATTGAGATACTTACTATAAGAGTTGGGCAGAACAGGAACTGGCTTGTGTGGGAGACCCATAGTGCGTCTCTCTGGTACTGCTGTCTTCACTTTCAGTGTGACTAACCCAGGCTCATTTTTGGTCTACAGTTCTTTTCTGCTACTGTCTCTATCTTCTCTCCTTTTTTTGCTCAGAAGTGTTTTGAAAACTCGTTCCCTCTCTTTATTCTTTCACTCAAAGTTCTTTTATTCTTCATTCCACTCTGTAAGCTTTGTTCTAAGATAATACTCAAGTCTAAGTCCCCTGAAAGCCAATGAGACATTCCTGTGGGTTTCAGCAACTTTGGAATTCAACCTTAGATATCTGTGCACTTCCATCTTCTGCTCACTGTGTGAAATTCAGTGAAGATGTGAGCGTAAACCAAGGGCTTATTCAACTATTCAAGTTAAATACCAGAGAATACAAAAGTTATTCTAACTGAGCCATGGGAAGATGGGAAGTGTTGAGCATAACAAATACATACAGGTTGGTTGGTAGCATTTCTTAGTCCTACTTAACTGAAAGGTACTTTCAGAAACTAATTCCTGTAGGGTGCAGCTGTACTATGGCAACACCTCAGTTCTTCCTCATTCGGTGACAGCCTCCATGAACCACAAAATTGCATCCCATCAAGTTCTCACAGGATGCCATTCCAGGGTTCTAGAATTTGGAACGTGGAATCCACCCTTTCTGGAACCAAACCTTCACCATGATTCCAAGGATGAAGCCATTATGGCTGAAATGCAGTATGTAGGAACAGAAATATCCGTGGGTGTCCATGATCAAAAAAGTTCACGGATGAGAGAGGTTCCCTCTGCTCAGTAATTCCAGTGGCCTATCTTTGGTAATACAAGTGTGACATGAGCAAAAGGACAGGGGCATTATCATAACAAGGCTTTTGTGGCTTGCTGACTGTTCACAAATGAGACAAAAAAAAAAAAAAAAGAGGGGGAAAGGAGGAAGGGAGATTTATCTGTTTACTGAAATTTCCAAACAGTTGGTGAAAGAGGAGAGAAAAAGAACAACTGCATTCCTTACCTCACTTAAGCCAAAAGGAATGACGTAGATGTAAGGTATGAGGTCTTGATTATCTATTTTTAGATAATTTGTTGGGCAAGGAAGAAACCTAAGTAAATAGGGCTTGAAATGCCTGCCATTTGTGCTTAGGCACAGTGCTGTAATATATAGACTTGATTACAATGCTTGCATGCCAAGACAAACAAAATAGTGTCACTGGGAAGAAATACTATATTCCCAACCAGAAATGCCTGTGAAAAGCTGCTTGTAACCCTGGCAATGAAAGACTTTAAGCACTGGGCCATGTAAAGGGAAAAGAACTGCCTGTACTTTACTAACCAGTCCTCTTTGTTTTCCTTTTTTTTTTTTTTTCTTCGCTTGGTATCTCAGCAATTACAGTGTGACAATCAAACCTAGAAGTAAATAGGATCTCTAAAACCTTGAAAAAAATCATATTAGAGAAACAAACCAGCAGACTGAAAACTGCCTTTGTTATAGGCATGACTTTATAACAGAAGTTTCATGATTTTCCTCTCCTCTGTGTATAGACGGAGGGTGATGGCCAAAGTCGGGCAGGGTCAGGCCTGGTGGCATTTAGCATCAGCAGCACTAGTGAGAAGTAGCAGTAGGACTGGCTCCTTCCTGATGGTTGGAGAACCGCTGTCATTTTCAGATTTCTGCTCTTCACTCCCCAGCTGACTTACAGACTGCTTTATATGTCTCCAGTTTGAGGTGGAGTATGTATTTGTGTACTTCAGAGTGGTGTTTGGCTCAATACCTTTGTGTGTTTGAGAAACTCATGGCAGAATTTTGTTTGTGGTCCCAAGGACTTTATAGGATAGCAAGATGCTGTTAATTCCATTTTACAGGTGGAGATGCTGAGGCTTAGAGACATTACAGGACTTGTTTCAGAGGAAGCAGAACAGCTGTGACAAAGCATTACAGCTAACAACAGCATGCAATCTGTCTGGGTTTCTAGAATGTTTTCTAAACTTCTGTGTTTTTATGCTAACAGCTGCTCATTAGTAAGTCTGTTTCATCAAGAACTAGTTGTCCAATTTGTCTCTGTCCAGTAGTTCCTAGTACAGGATGGGAAGCAGAACTGCCATGTGAACAGTCTTCCGTATATTTTTTGATAGTTCCAAATCAACACAACCCTAGATGGTACAAGAGGCATTGGGTGTTTGCTTTTCTGTGGGTTTCACTTGCATTTTTAAGAGCCTACTAAAAGAATGCAGTTACAATGGACTATTGCTTTGCCTTGAGACACCTTGACACAACATTAATCATTCCAAACAATGCCATGCCATCTAAAGATTGATCAAAGGGGGCTCTGCCAAGCCAGAGAGAAGGAGAATTGCCTAATAGTAAGGCTTCATGGAAACATCTTCTGCAATGGAAAATAAAAATCAAGTGCAGAAGGAAAGTTTTGCAGCACTCCTAAGCCAACAGCCACCACTTTGCCTTATGCAGGCTTGCGTTTGGAGAGGTCATGAAGTTTTACCATGACCTCAGTGTTAACAGTTAGACCATAATTCCTAAGACTGTGTACAGCATCACCTTTGGAATCTCATAATCTCTAGCATGGCAACAGTCAGGGTTAGAAAAGATTGTACTTGTACTGATATCTTATCACTGAACATTGAACCTCCTACGTGTGGTGTCTCAGGAAAAGTTTATTTGGTTGTACAGCAACAGGTACTAGGCAATTCAACATTACAAATACCAGAGTCATTGCAGTAGGGTCAGATGTGACAGGTGACCCGAGTAAAAGTTGAAATGAGGAAATTCTGACTCGCACACAACCTCTGTGCTCCACTACTGGAATGGGCGTACCCGTTTGGCTTCTTTGGCCAACTTCAGGAGAGTTAAGCAACAAGAATCCTATTTGTATCTTCATGCATAGAGCTTGTGCTTTGAAAGAAGCAGGCCTGCAGTGCTGCCTGTTGCACAGGAAGAAAGGCAGTGCGCCTTAGTATCTGGAAACAGTGAACTACCTGCCTGCGAAGAGTAGAAAAACATGACTGAGGCATGGAGCTTCTTTGGTAATAGCAATGAGACACAAAAGATGTTAGGGGCATGGTAGGACTTCTGCATACAATAGATTGAGCTAGAGGCAGTCACTTTTGTTTTGCTTAATTTCTTTAGCTTATCACAGACGAGTACTTATGTCCTATTGGTATCAATAGGAGTTAGGCATGTGCCTTTCTCTGAGGTCTAGATTTAAATTTCCTTTTTAAAGTGACACAAGCACAAACAGCAGCATGCGCAAGTGTCTGCCTTTGCAGGAGCAAAGGTGGAAAACCTGCATCTCTGGCTGCTCCTATTTCTGGCTGCCCTGGATGAAGAGAAATAGCTGAACTTCTGGAGAGACAATTTATCTTTCTAAGAGCCCACATTCAATTACGTTTAGAATCATAAATTTGAAAGCCATTTATAAGATGATTCTTTATGTAATACAAGCTCTCTGAATACCTGCAAAAGCAGTGGATATTCATCTGTTACAACAGTACTCTGACTGCCAGAGCATGCTTTTCTGGTAGGTCTGCAGCAGGATTAATCAGACAGTCCTCTGGGACTGTACTGCCAAACGAATATTGCTGAATACATGCCATAAATATTAGTAAGTCAGACTACTGCTAAGTAAAGCTGTATTTAAAGGTACTCCTTGATGCCTGTAAATGGCAGCAGCTCTCAGTATCAGAGAAGCTGGGTCTCTTTACAGCACTAAAGAGTACAGCCCTTGCATCTTGCTGCCTATCACGGGCTACTCTTGGCTAGTGACCTTTTTCTTCTGCCTGTTGGTCTAGACATTACAGTAGTGGAAACTGTCTTAATTTTAAGGAGTTCATTTTTCCACAGCAGATTTGGACATAGCTTGTGTTTGACAAGAAACAGGACTGCTAAAGCTATAGTGTGCAGTCCTAGAAACTCAAGAGCATAGCACGACAAAAACTGTACATTTTTGTTTCCTCTGTAGGGATGAAGTCTATTCCTGCCTTTCTATTTTTATATTTGTTATAAAGGTGCTACATTCACAGTCTGAATGGATCATGCTGCCCGGAAAAGGAAAACTAATAAGAACGGGTTTAACTCTGCAGAAATGCAGTCAGTGCATCAGAGGCCCCTTCTTAAACAGGACTCACTCACACCAGGGCTGAAAAATTTAGCAGGCAAAAGAATGTGAATCATTCGATCACAACAAATCTCAAATAATGCTGAGCCATCTTAGGACTGTATCTCAATTCCTCCAGTCTGGTTTACTTGAAGGCGATGGGAAGAAAGCATAGACTATGAAAATTCTGTGATTCTCATCAAGGATATATTTTATTTTTAATCCAAAGAGCTAAGTGCAAAGTTTCTAGAAACATACACTGCCCGTTTGGCATGCAGTTTGCTATAGTAAGTTAATAAATGCCCTTGTCCTAGGGACTTTACATTCAGATAAAATGCTTAGGGTAATAAATCAACTTTTATTATTATAACAAAGGCCTTGTTTACAAGCTGATGTAGACTCATTTTTTTCCCCTCTCTCCTTGCTTATCCTTCTTCCTCTCATTTGCAGCCCTTAAATTGCATAAACCATTCTCTCATGCAATTGAGAGCACAGTTTTATTTCAATTTAAGAATAAGCATGGTAACTGTAACTGGCTAAAACACTCCCTGCTTGCCTCTCTAGGGGAATTCTTCCCTAGAAAACATCAGCTTGCCAAAAATTGAGCTGTGCTGGGACACTTGTTGGCTTTTAGCAAGTGCCCTGGAGAAGACCCTGGTGGGGCCTGTGCCTCATCTGCCAGCCAGGCCGTTCTGCCCTGCCAATGTATGACCAGCTGCAGGCAGCTTTCTCTTCCTGTCCCCATGCTGTGCTGCTGGTAACCTGGACTCTCAGGGCATCACCACAAGTTGCAGCTGCTCTGTATTTATTTACCTTGGTGGGTGACAGTAAAGTTACAGGGAAGGGTGGCTTTCCCTTCTGTGGAGAATTTTAGGAGGGAAGCATGTCCTGATTCAGTTTTAGATCTAAAACCAATAAATCATACTTTCCAAAGCCAAAGACATCAGACAAAAGTCTGCAACAGTATCGAAGTCTTATTGCTACACAGCTATGGTTTCTCAAGACTTGAGCTGTGATTGTTTCCCCAGAGCACTGTCTATGGAAGGGTTAAACTTGGGAGCAGGGGTTCTTTTAAGGAAAACTTGTCTGGGAGAAGACTGCTCACCAATGCCAGAAAATGTAAAACTGAGAACTCAAAACACACGTTTTTGGATTCTTTCTTTCTATCCTTTTTTTTTTTTCCCCTTCTGCTTTGCTTCTTCAGTTCTTACACATTCATCATCCAATCTCCTTTCATTAAGTTTTTAATTACTTGCCCGAGGGAAAGAAGTTAGGTTTTCCACATGCTCTTTGATTTTGATGTACTGTGGTTTAATCACAGTGAGATCATATTTACACTGAGGCTATTGTTTGCATGCTTTATTTTTTCCCTTCTTTTCTTTTTTTTTCCTGTTGATGTCACAGAAGGCACACAGCCCTCAGACAGATTTGAAAAGGCTTTTTAAAGTCATGGAGCTAGATCACACCCTTCCTTGGGTGGGGGGAAAGGAAACTGGTTATACCATACAGAAAACTCTGTGAGTTAGGTGTGGTGGAATTTCCCAAAATATCAATAGGTCTTGAAAGTGAGAAGTCAGGGGATGTGGTTTGCATTCCCAGAAAGAGCAAAGAAGAAGGGATTTCAGCATTTCAGAAACTCAAGAGGGCAGGGGAATAACATCAGGATACGTGATCAGTGGATCACTGCTCCGCCTCACTGTAAATTTTGCTGTCAATAACCAGATCTGCCTTGTATGATAGCTCCAAAACAGAGCGGGTGGTCTGACAACACAGAGGGAGTGTGTGAATTTCATGGGTGTTCCCTGATGCTGAGCAAAGTGCATTGCCTCAGGCAGGCCCTTTTCTAGCCCAGCTATGGCCTGTTCAGCCCCAGTGCAGACAGAAGGTGAGAAGGAGTCTCTGCCTCTGCTGAACTCCCCTTAAATTCTCACCACGCAACACAAGGGTCTTACATGACACAAATGGCACTTGTGGTACATCCAGTGGAGGTCCACCGAGGTGATCAGAGGGTTGGAGAACATCTCCTGTGAAGAAAGATTGAGGAAGCTGGGTTTGTTCAGCCTAGAGAAGAGAAGGCTCTGGGAAGACCTCATCGTGGCCTTCTGAAACTCAAGGAGAACTTATAATCAGGAGGGAGGCTGCCTTTGTACGTGGTCTGATAGTGATAGGACAAGGGGGGGAATATTTTTCAACTAAAAGTGAGGAAATGTAGGTTAGATGTTAGGAAGAAACTCTCGATTCAGAGGGTGGTGAGGCACTAGAACAAGTTGCCCAGAGAAGTGAAGTTTTGCAAAGTACTTCACTGACTGCCTGCAAAAACCTGCATACGCCAATGTCTCCTATTTTCTTAAAATGGAATAGCTATGGTGAAACAAGAATGTCCTTGGAGCTGAGAGCTCTTGATCTCTCATGTGTTTACTTAACATTTGAATGCCAGTCTTGGAAGAACTGATGGACTGCATCAGCATCTTGAGCAGGAGCATGAAGTGCCTGAGCCCTAGCTGCCTGCCACCCCTCCTGGATGGAGTACTGTGCCTGCATAAACTGACTGTGTATAGCCAGAGTATGACAGGCATCGTGCCCTCTTTGGTTTACCCCAGTGTGAACCATTAAGGAGGGGACATTCCCACTTTCCAGCGTTACTGTGTAACTGATCACACTACAAAAAACAGCCTAGAGGAAACTCTGCAATTCAGTCCTCTCAGTCCAGACAGAGGAGCTGGGACAGCTCAGTGGAGCTCTGAAATAAGACACTTGCCTTTCCCCTCTGCAGACCCAAGATTTTCCACATCACAACTTCCAGACAGCTTGGCATACTCCAGCATGACTGGCAGCCTCTGTTCTAGAGATGCACAGGACCAGACCGCAAGCATATGCAGGGTGGAAGAACAGTCCTTATTAGGGCTCTGCTCAGGCTGTTGCCTCCTTGCTTGCGCTCTCATTAGCTGTAAAGTCAATCTTCCAAATCTGTACATGGAAAACTGCCTTAATTTCCAGCCAGCAGGACTTGTTACTAGCCAAAATAATTACACTTAACCAGAAGAGTGTCTGCCCTAAAAGAAAGCTTGGTTTTTTTTTTTTGTTTTTTTTTTTTTGGTGGAGAAAAGCAGGAGAGAGCCTAAAAAGTGCAACTGTGGCCTTTGCCTGCTCGAGTCAGTGAAACATTATGATGCTGAGCATTTGCAACCAGGCTCCCTCTTTGGTCAGTTGCTGTGGGCCAAGGAAGCTCAGTCCTTGAAGTTCAGAGCCACAGTCTGAACTGGATGCTAAGGGCTTCTCAAAGCCCTTCTGCTTGCCTCCCTGTAACTGTGGTAACAGCAGCACCCTGGTGCTGCAGCAAGCTGTTTCATACAAGTTGTGGTAGCATTTCCTGCTTCCTCCATGTAGCTATTGACTTAAGATAAAACGTAAGTACTTGCAGCCAGCTTGCTGCTGGCAATCAGCTGTTACCAGTCTGTGGGCTGCTACCAGCAAGGGACCATTTTGCAGTCCATTTCCCATGTAAATGCTGTTCTCGTTGCCCTGTTCCATATTTGAGGAGATCAGCAACAGACATTTTCCAAGGCAGAATGGCTTATTCTGACCTCCCTCAACTTGTATTATAAATAACCATTGTAAAGAGCTGCTTACTGTAGCTAGATCTGTATAACTTACCATGCATCAACAGTTTATTTCCTTGCTAACACAGCACAGCAGATTCTTCATTTCAGGGGCAGAGACAGGAAGAAGTAGAAAGGGAGACGAGAGCTTAAAAGCACCAATGTTAAGCTGTCCAGTGGCTCTTGCAGTGAAGGTCTTCTATCAGAAGGTGCAATAGAGCATGAACTTCACCCCCTTCCACTAATACTGCTTGTAGTCAAGCGGTTTCTGTCAGAGTATGAACATTGGATGTTTAGAGCATTCGTTCTCAAGGGCGCATCATTACCATTAAGCCTAGTACAACCATAGAAGGGTACATAAATGCTTAAATAGCAGTGATTCATTTTAAAGGAACCTAAAGCAGAAACAAGGGATAACGAAAACCAAAAGGAGGCAAGAATCTGTACGAAAATATTCTGTGATGGTGAATTCAAAGTGATTCAACCAAGACAAAGATACTGGTTTGTGCATAGCCACTCCTTCAGGGCGTCTCTCCCAGCTTTCCTTCTTTTGTTGCTCTCTTCCTTCCTTCCTTTTCCTAAGCTGTCTTAATGTAGAAGAGATGCCATTTGGGATTTTAAGAAGCAGTTTGTCCAAAAATAGAAATAAGGGGTCCCACCTCTTTTCAGATAAGAACAGAGATGACTTCCCTGGTTCTTTTTTCACATAAACTCTACGTGTAAGGAACAGTACTGAAAGAAAACAATAAAAGTCAAAAGAAAAACCCTGCTAGAGTAGGATTCAGTACACAGAAGCCTATATGGAACGTCCTCAGATTGCACTTCTGAGGGAAGTGACTGAACTCCTTTGAGCTCACGGTCGGCTGAACCTTTCCCATGAATGAGTGCTCATTGATGGCAGCGCTGGCTGAGGCAACCCTGTGCGAGGAGCTTGGCACCGCAGCCCTCAGGCTTAAGGAGCCCATTGTATTTAACCTCATAGCGTGTCATTTATTATTCCCGTGTTTACTTCCACGGCTGCGTGCACCTCACACGTTCTTGTTACCCACGTCACTGGCTGTGTTTACTCTCACAGAAAGCGTGGATGTTTCCACTGCTCTCCTTAGCTGTTCCCTCTTCTGCCACTCAGCCTCATTAACAAGCAGCTTTTTCATCCTTCAGACCACAAAGAACAGAATTCTGTCAGTTCCCTTTGCTGCAGGGAAGGCCTGCCAAAGCAGATCACATTCTTCAAAGTATTTTCCTGTGTTTTTATTCAGCGGCAGGCTGGTTAGCCATTGATTTCTGTTAAGTTTGGGAGAGAGGAGACACCTTTGACTATTCTACAATAGACGTCATTCTGTCTTTATGCGTCTAAATCTGGCCTGTCATCCCTTCAGTGTCTGAGAAGAGAAACAGCTTACAGTTGTTGAAGTAGGGCAGCGGACAGCTTTCAGGGCAGCACTTCTGCTCTCAGACAGGTTTTACTGCATCCTGGACTCAGAAAAATCTAATGTGTGCAGAGAATATAAATTGAGCCATTCCAAGGCTCGTCAACAGACCTCTAGGCCCATATTGGTTATAGGTCCAACAAATGGACCTAGAGATAGACTTTAAAAATTGAATTTGTGTGTCTGTTTTGTCTGTACGGAATGTTAACGCAGTGGGGGCCTGACCTTGGCTTAGGCTTTCAGACATCACAGTATTACTAGCAAGATGTGAGGATTCAAAAGTTGAACTGAATCTTTTCAGTCAAAGAAAGTCAAAGCTGTCATTAACTGAAGCGTGGCTGCTGTGCTGCTGTGACACAGGGCTCAGGGGAATGGAGCTGTGTATAGACCACAGGTGCTTTCTGTTTTCAAAGAGAGTACAACTGCACGTAGCATTTGGTTAGATGGACCAGGGGAGAGCAACAGAGACTTCCATCCTTAACCTACCTAGAAGAGGGCTGTAACAGCTTGTCAGTTCATTTTATGAAGTACAGCTGATTGAACAATAGAACCAGGCCTCTGAGGGGAAGTCCAGGTAATTCCAGATATTTATAACTATTCACTAAGACAGAGACAAGGAAAAGGATAATAGTTATGACTATATATGTGTATATATATATGAATGTATTTAACAAGTGATGCACAAGGAATTGCTCACCACCCCCCGACTGATGCTCAGCTAGCTCCCCTAGCAGCAGAAGAGAAAAAATGAGTTCCCACCCCCTTCAGATCTCCTTTTGCATAATGTCATATGGTACAGAATATCCCTTTGGGCAGTTTAAGTCAGCTGTCCTAATCCTGTTCCCTCCCAGCTCCTCGGCCCTTTGCTGAGAATGGCCTTAGCTCTGTACAACACTGCTTAGCAGAAACTATATACATCAGTGTGCTATCAACATTATTTTCCTCTTAGAACCAAAAACGTAGCATCATAGCAGACACTCTGAAGAAAACAACTGAATTCCAGCTGAAACTAAGACACCCTCTCCAGTGTCTGAGCCAAACGGTATGCTGCGAGATGTGATCAGATGTCTGCAGTATGCCAAAGTTAGTCAAGCTTGTCAGATCAGTGGGCAGATAAAGCCTGCAAGTGTTGAAGAGAGTCTTTGATTGGGACTTCTTTCTGTGTGTAGAAAAGCAGAGACCACCAGCTCGATCACCACGGCAGGTTAAAGACAGCTTTGTGGTTTTCAGAAGCTTTCCTGATGACCTTCTGTGGTGACTATTTTGTGAGGTTTTTTTTTTCCTGAAGGTCAACTGTGCTGACTAATGGGGGCATTTGTGACACTGTTTCTGCAGCTCGTATTGAGAAATCGTGTGAAGGAAGAATAGAGAGGGACAGGGAAGTACTCAGAACACAGGAGGTTTGCTTAGCACGACCACTGTCTGTGTAATTGGCAAGCAAGCAACAGTATTGTTTTTGGTCCCAGTGCTTATGTAGAGAAATATTTAGCCTACTCTACCGCTCCATCAGTGCCTGACGCTGGTAGCATGACCACGAGCCATTCAAAAGACTTTGGGAAAATTGCTGTGAAACAAGCGGCAACCAATTAGTATAATTCACATGCTGGTGCCCAAGTTAACACTGATGACAAGAATCTGAAGCTATTTGCAGCAAAGTTCTTGAAACACATCCAGAAAGTATTAACATGCTGTATGCCAGGTGGTCAGAAGGTCACTGGGACAGAGATAATGAGCAACTGGAAAAAAAAATTCACATGGGAACTTTCATCTGCTCTAATTGTACCACCATTCCACTCTTTGTTCTGAGAATTGCTGTGCTGTAGAAGCTAATCGGGCTTTTTAAATACCCTAAACCAACGAAGTATAGGAGAATAAGCGTTTATCGTAAGTTTAGTCTGCTCATTTTGTGGACCCTCTGTATTTTTCATCCACCATTGTCTGCAAAAGCTCTGTGTAAGTGGTCTGTTACACAGGGTGAGCCAGTCACATTAGTAGATACCTCGTGTGAAAGACACGTTCAAAAGAAATGTAGAAAGATAAGAGATTAACTTGAATATTCAGACTAGACAGGAGCTTTTCTTTACTGAAAAGCTCAGCTGAGCAGCAGATTCAGCCCAGCAAGAGCGAGATGACTGTTTTTAACCATGCTAAGGAAGAGTGTTACAGTCCTGCCAAGGCATGGGCAAAATTGCTTTGTGCTTTCTCTCCACTTGTATTTCTCTACATTGTTGATTGATGAGCAAAGTAGACTTCAATCAGAGGGAACTGTGGCTCCTAGTGCTCAGCTCAGAACGACAGTCCTGCCGGAGTCTAAGCCAGAGCTTAATTTATACTGACCTCCCTAATGATGCTGATGAAAGGCAAAGCCAACATTTCTCATATGTTTGAAAACTGATCTCCCAGTCGAAGAAGAAAAAACTGGTCTCTTACACCCTGTTTCAATACCATGTCTTGAGAAAAACGTATTCATCTACCTTTTATGTGATACTCGAGCTTCCCCTTCTCCACCCACCAATCACCCCATCGTGCAGCCTCCTGGTTGAATGCTACACTTCAGAAACATTGAACTGAGCAAGGTCAAATGGAAGTCTATTGTCTTGATGAAGCACAGAGATGATGGGGAATTGTTAAACTAGCGTTTGATGATAGGAAAATATGTAACAAGTGGAGAAGAAAACAAAAGTGTTAATGTGTCCAAGAGGGAGGATAAATATGATAGATAAAACACTGAACTGTACTTGCCGCTGTCCCTATAACAGAGGAAAGATAAGCTTTCAAGACAGCTGCATATCCTATCTTACAGTGGATTAGCACCATTTCAGTTTGAGTCCTGCATCCAAATACTTTAGCTGGAATGCTCCAGATACAGGGCTCCCTGTGTTTTTCCAGGTGCTTACAATTAGTTTATAACTGTCTCTGCTGACTGCCTTCACCAAAAAGCAGGCAGGCATGGAACAGTTCCTGCCAAAACATTTGGAAACATCACCAGAGCCAAGAAATGAGATGTTCGCAGCCTTTGTGAGGAATCCAGGAATGTCAGCATGTACTGCCTGCCTACTTTCCACTGAATACCTAAGCTTGGCTAATAATTTGGAACCGAAACGCACCATACGGGCCTGCAGCGAGAGAGGAAAGGAGCTAGTTCAATCCATGAGAAGACATGGCACTCATCAGTAAGGCATCTGAACCTCACAGACCACAAGTCTACGTAGATTCTATTGTATTTTAGGCTGTTTTTTTCCTGACCACTTGATCCACAGTTTATATGGCTTGGAGTCTTGTTCAAATTTGATTTAAAATATCAACTAGCTAGTTGTAGCAATACACAGATCACACTCGTTTATAGGGAAATCAGCGGAAAGAGATGAAGTTGCAAGCCCCAAGAAACAAGAAGAACACTCAGAGCTGAGAGCACTGCTCTGCTGGAAAGGACAGGATCTTGAGAAATAAACCATTTAAAGTGCTTCCACTGGACATAGTATTACTGGTAAAGCTCTCACTTACAGAGTTACTAATACGCTGCATCTCATTTCTTCAACTTCAGAAGGAGGAATCCTGTGTTATGTTGCATCATTTTCTGTGTTATTTTGGTTTCCTACACACATCTTCATCAAATTCAGTTCTTCTTTCTCTCTACGTAGAATGTCCTTGAAGTTTTAGAGAATGTCTAGTGCGTTTGCTCATTTGTTTTTCCTTCTCTTTCTTTTCCCACAGAATCTTATGGCAAGAGCTCTCTACGATAACGTCCCCGAATGTGCAGAAGAGTTGGCCTTCCGCAAGGGAGACATTTTGACCGTGATAGAACAGAACACTGAAGGCCTTGAAGGATGGTGGCTGTGCTCCCTACATGGCCGGCAAGGCATTGTTCCAGGCAACCGTGTGAAGCTTCTGATAGGTCCAGTAGTACAAGACAGTCCTTCCAGCCAGGATATGTCCAATTCAGGACTGACACATCAATCCTTCAACCAACAAAAGATCTACCAGGTGCCAACCTCACATGCCTCAGCACGGGACCCTGTCTACCAGGTGCCTCCTTCCCATCTGAATCAGGGAATTTACCAAATACCCACTGGTCACGGTCTAGCAGGGCAAGATATCTACCAAGTGCCGCCTTCCACACAAAGATGCCTCGATGGTCTGCCTCTGACTAACAAGGTGAGTGCATTTACTTTCATGTCATAGCTCCAAAGCACGTTGCTTGTGCTGATTGCCAGTAATGTAGTTAACATATAGCAATCAGGCTATGGACTTAAGATATAGGAAGGATAAATAAACACATTGAACTGCTTACCCACTCCCCACTGCTTACCCACTTTACTGCTCTGGGAGGAAAAGAAAGGCCCAGCTCTTAATGGCTTCCTTATTTCATAACTGAGGAGAGCATGCAGCTGCTGAAGGTGAGCAAAGTGCGTTATCCTATGTCCTCACAGGCTCCCTAAAGAGCCTGAAGCACATCTGGCATATGGTACTCTTGCATTACATACTCAGAAGAGAGCTGCTGCAGTGAGATTAAGTCTTCCACAAGTTAATAAACAGTAATAATCATCTGCCCAAGTAATTTTTGTTTAATTAAATATGATGTACTACCTTGCTGGAGAAGTCCCAGTGGATCTAAACTTCTGAGATAGAGCAATGATTGCTGAGACAAGACACTTGGAAGAGTGAAGGAGCACAAGGATGTTAACAAGGGATGTTTTAATAATGAACCTAAAGTTTATAGAAACGAATTTGATGCTTATCTATAGCTAAATCCAGATTTCTCAACTAAGAGTGAGTGCTGCAGCAACTACACAGTGTGGCTATTATTGGAACAGCAGAGAGCTCCAAAGGCTTCAGTGAGCATGGGAAAGACCTTTCATTACTTGAGCCCCTTCCTTGTTCTTGTTGTCCATCTCACTCTCTCCTCATCTCCTATATTTACCTCATTTTACCTTTGTAGGTAAGTGGTACACAATGCCACCTACATAGGTGGCAGCAGGGCCTTAGTGGCTGAAAGAGTTAGAGATGGTGTGTCTGCATGAGGAAATAGAGTCTCCTGCCCTTCCAGGCTCTTTCTGGCCAAAAAGTAGTTGCCCCTACAGTCCCTCCATTCCCACCTCAGCAGCTCTGGCAATTAGCATCTTCTTTACCTACAGAACTTAAAGTGTAATATTCATATCCAACCTAGATAAGCAGAGGACATCTCTGTCAGCAAGTTGTTGACTAGTTCAAATTTTCAACTCCTGATTTATATGGGCAAGATGGTCTGGTTTTGGTTCTTCTGTTCGTTTGTTTTAGCCCCTAAACTCAGCCTTTTTCACATCAGGCACTCAGAAGAGTTCTTGTAATGCTTTATTTCCTTGTTTTAATTTCATTTTCATTGATAAAAATAAATGGAGTTTTTTCTTTTCCTGTGCAAGAGCAAAAGGTCTGTGAAATCATTCCAAATCAAGTTACAGGAGAGGTTTGTTTGCTCAGCTTTTCCACAGTTACACTGTGCAGGACATGCAGGAGAATAAGATGAGCTGCAAGTAGGATCTTTGTTGGAGCAGTCATGTGAGGTTTCCCAGGAAAACCCACATCTTCCCTCTCCTTTCCTTGTAGATACAGTTAAACCTTTCTCAGGGCAGTATAGTTTATTGATCCATACTAGTATTTAGACTCCCACCAAGGTAGTCACCAAACACCTGGCAAAGAGTCAACAGAGTCAAAGGAGAGTTCACATTTTAGTGTTGGTCTGCGTAGAATAGCACAGTCCTCCGCAGAGATGCCTCAGTTAGCAGTCTCAGGCCACGCAAGGTGCACCATATTGCAGAGCTGCACCAAATGTGATGGGAAGCCCAGGATACTAGCTCTGATACAGTGCTATATACTGACCAGCTACCTTCCTTTTAGGACATAGGCCGTATAAATGACCACTAGTGCAGTTTACATGATGTAATGGATGTATTTGTGTGTACTCAGCATGCAAAGTCTCTTCACCTTCCCTCTGCTCCACCAAAATTATTACAACATTCTGCATAGGCCTGGATGCAACACAGAGCGTGTTAAAACCCTAGATACACAGAATTGAAACAGATTTCAGTGAAGTGCAAACTTCTTGTGGACATGAAAAAATCAGAGATGCTAACACACCTGTTTTCTCTTAAGTTTATGCCTAGAAACTTTTCAGAAAATCCCAATATGCATTTTTCTCAATTCAAGTCACTTTCTGTGGAAAAAATAAGACCAATTATTTAGCATACAACTTGTTTCACTTAATTCCTTGCAAGTTGTGAAAAATCAGCTGTGCTGCACAAAAGCAAGTGAATTGTCCACTACAGAATAAAATGAAATGCACATCTATAAAGCAGTTTACTATCAATGTGCTTAGTGCTGGCTAGTTTTTGTTACTCAGGATGGGATTGTTTTAATCCTGAGTCAATTTATTTGTTGTACAAGCCCCAAGTCTCAGTGCTCAGTATGTAGTGGCAGGCTTGCTGGATGGCAAACCTCATTCCAGCGTCCTGCTTTAATTAGAGGCAGACATGTGTCTAGTCCCTTGGAATTCTCTGGTTTAGACTAAAAAGAGCCCATTGGAACTGAAATGATGATAAACAAGAAAGAACTGTACGTTTATTAGTAACAGAAGAGTGAGGCAAAAAATAAAGAAAGTACTTCATTCTTTATCGTCCTAACCTTGCAAAGCTGTGTTTACAGCTATGCTCACCAAAAGCAGCTGCTGCAACTCCCTGCTAACGCCTTTGTGAAAGCAAATCTAACCAAGGGGAAAGCGTTTTAGCACTTGCCTCCTACATCCGAGTTAATGGCCTGTCCTCCAGATCCTCTTCCTCTAGGGATTCGTAAAAACAGCCCTTAGTATTGAGGAAAGGGGGAAATCTTGAACATTTGATTTGAGGAATCTTTGCTCGGACTTCCAAAGGAGTTAATATTTTTTCCTCAGACTTCTGACACGTGCCCAAATGGCGTAATTGAGCCACTCTGCTTTCTTCCATTAGCAGAAACAGCTGGTCAGCAATCTGTGCATCTTGGCAGGGCTATGGAAATTGAAAGGCTTTTACTCTGCACTCACCACATACATAAGCCTTCTCACAACAGTAGCTCAAGAAGACTGTGTCCTAAACACCATCCTAAGCAGGACCAGCAGCAGTTTCTATCCTATCCATTTCTGTGCGCATTTGCCAGGTTGTTTTTTTTTTTTGTGCAAATGTGTGGTTTGGCTGCCATACAGGTTTTACAAGCAAAGCTCAGGAACTGCTGCCAGGCAGTAATTGTCTAGCCTCAGGTAACAGAAAATCAACAGCAAGCATGTTACAAAGCTGCACTGAGGTAACACATCTAGTTAGCCAGAAAGGCAAAGCAAACCAAAAAGGAGTCCTGAGGCAGGTGATTATGATGATGAATCGATTCTGGCCAGGCAAGTTGATGACAGCAGAGCTCTTATCAGCTTCTTCTTTCAAATAAAAAATGCCACCTTCTAAAACTTGCTCTACAAATGACAGAGATAAGGAGGGGTGACTTAAAATTAGCCTTGTTCAGCAGCAAGCTTTTATTGCTCTGCTGCAAGTTCGGTCACAAAACAGTTACACCATGAGGAGCATTTGGAGAGCTTAAAGATAGAAAAGCTGCTTCTTGCAGTTTATTTCTCCTGTCTGTGCTCAACTCTCAGCCTTACTTCTCACTGCCATGAGGACAGAGAAGGAACCTTCAGACACACCTGGTATTCAGGAAACCTGGGTTTTATCCTTGCCACAGACTTCTGCCTAGTCTGGAGTGGAGTCTCTGCACCTCGGTGATCTCATCTACAAAACACGTGGCTATAATTATAAGGGAACTCATTCTATACAGGCTGGTGGCAGAAAATCCTTTGAGAAAGGTGCTATCAAAGCACCAGGTGTCTTTTGCATCTGCAATTACACATAGTTTTCCCTAGTTTAAAGCTCTTGTGAGAACTAATGATTAAAGGACATCACCAGCATAACTTAGATCTTTTCTTTTTATAGTTCAGGGTTTCCCTAAGTGATCTGCTCTGCTGTCCCAGCCCTCCTGAAAACAGCTTTAGCCAAAAGTTTAAGGGAGATTTTTTGCACGTTGGAAAGCCATTACAACAAATTCTGAAAGTTTTCTGTAGGAACCAGTAGCTTTCAGGAGAACTTTTGATCAAAAAGGAATCGGCATAAAGCAGAATGTGAGCATGACACACCACAGCTGTTCAAGTGGGGAAGAGGCAGCTCTGCAGTGAATGTCAGCCCTGACGTGCAGCTCTCACAAGGCATCGAGTAACTCAGCTAAGCAGAGACTAATGCCAACTTGGAACACTCCAGCTTTTTTGTTTGTTTGTTTTAAACTAGAGCTCTACAGTTCAGGAAACACTTGGATTTATCCGCCTCTTGAAGGTGGGTGAAGCAGACAAGGGAAGGAGCTCATATTCACACATGAACATCCCTGGCCTATTTCCAAGTGTAAACACACCCTTGGCAGACTCTTTCACACCCTACCATCCTGTGGTCTCCACCTTTCTGAGGAGTTCAGCGCCTTCAGCAGGAGGTTTGGGTAAAGCACAGGCTGAGGGAATAGACCTTATTTCCCGACGGCCTTTATTTAAAAATCAGTCACACTGGCTGAATCCATGAGAAAGTGGAAACGCTGCCCCACAAGTAGCAGCACCCTGACTGCTCTGGCACAGACTTCAGTAGCAAAGTCAGTTAGCTGCATTATGACGTTTTTCCTTCCAGTTGAACAAGTACTGTCTTAGCTGGGAGGGTACAAACAGCTGCATGTAATGTGTGCTCCAGAAATAAGCCTGCCTTTCCTTTACCATCTTTTTACTTGCCTAGCTTCACATGTACGCAGTATGAAAATGCATACATTTAACAAAGTAAAGAGCTACGTTTAAGCATGGCAGACACATTTTGCCAACAAGCTATGAAATAGCACATATGCTCCCTTCCTTTCCCCCCACCCCACCCACATAAAAATCGTGTTCTTGCATTCCAAGATAGAATAATGTCCCCATTTACCCTTGAATCTAAAAGTCCTGTGATCCAGGTCACTCAAAGGGCCCAAGCACTCATCTTACCATCTTTCTTTTCTTATTACTTTCACATTGTAAATTCCACTTTGGGGATTTTTTGCCTTCGTAAAAAAAATATATATATATATTGTTTCGTTGTTAAAGTGCTGAACACACAGCAAAATCGCTGAGTGCTGCAGGAATTGTAACGCGTACCTCAGCACTCAGGGCTCTCTTTCGTGAAGTGTGCTCTAAAGGATGAAATTCTCTCAAATTAAATGCAAACCGAATGGTGAAGGCAGCACACAGCTCCATCCTTAGACTTGTGAATTTCTCTTGTAACTTCCCACATGACATTAATAGGCGAAATGCCATTTTAACTGCACAGGCTCTGCATTAGTAATCTTTCCTTAGTAGTCTCCATGCAAACCAACAATTGAAGAAGACCTCATCCACACGTCTGAATAAGCAGTAATTAGTCACAATGTGATTTGGAGAGAACTATTTTAAGAAAAAGCTGCATTTTATTAGGCTGAGTAAACATATGAGCTCAGCATTACTCCCTGCTTCTCCCTAAGCACAGGGCTCTTTTTAATCAGTTCTGTTTGTAGACCAGAGGGCATCATTTTTTCCCTGTAGCATCAGGAAAAAAGGCCAGTCCTGCTACCTCAACCAACAGATGAGCTCCCCAGGGACACAAATCTGCCTGTGCAGGCACAAGTACAGGATCAAACCTTAGCTTAAGTTGAATAAGTAAATAACACAGGCTTACGGGCTCTCTCTTGGTGGTTAGAACTAACTGGATCTCTGGTTACATCTGAAAACAGACTAGCCAAGTAATAGGTTTGGGTAATTAGAAATTTCCCTACAAGTACCAAAACCCAAGAAGAACAGCAGTTGAGCATTTTGGAAAACTTGAATGGAAAACTGATTATTCCAAAAGTGACTCTCATCATGAGGAGGAAGCATGATTTCTGAGATGGGAAATGGATGGATGAGGACTCGTCTTTGTCAGGAAATACAGTTCTTTTGATAGCTAGAGGCTTTGCAGGTGCTGGATGATTTTGTAGATATTTTGGCAGAAAACTGATTAGCATCCAAACATCATGATTCCACATCTGGCATGAAATGTTACTTCTATTTTTTAAATAGCAGTGTTAATACTGTGTTTTGTTTTCCAAAAACCCTAAATCTAAATGAAGCTTTCTACCAAAACAGATCCCTAGAACAGAACTGAAGTGAAATTAATGCAGTTAAGTTCCTAGGAGACGAAAACCTTCCATAAGACTGTCCATCCTCAATTCTTAAAAAAGACTAATATATTCCTGTTGGGTCTTATCACAACTTTTTTTTTTTTTTTTTACTTATATGCACAATCAGACCGGTCTGAGGTCTAGTCTAATCACTGCATTACCTACGTCCTTAATTGCCTGTTGCATTAACGTATGTTTAAAAGGAGTCTGTATCTCCCATTATTTTGCCAAAACAAACTGTGCAAACGTAAACACCAGTTAGTAGGAGAGCTTGTCTGAACAGTCGCCTTGAGAAATCCAATACAAAAATAGAGCCAGAATATAGATTATGAGCCAGAGAACATCTACAAATCAAGTTACGTTGAACTTCTTCCTAAAGGGAGGTTTTATTTGACTGCTTCTCTCAGAGAAGCATGATTCTCAACTCAAATGATTGAGGGACACTTCACTATTGTGCTTACATGTACCCCTGAGAATTCTCTTGTGGAATTGAAACCAGCAGTGCTCCATTGCAACCAGTTTTTCCCCCACTGGGAAATGCCAGTTTGCCAAAACTAAAACTGTTGACAGGGTAGAGTCTTTTCTGAGAAGTGTCTCAAATGAAGAAATGAAATATTTGAAGAGAAACAAAAAGTCATTAAAACATCTGATTCAACGTTTTCCAAATGAAGACACTTTGTTTTCCCCCTCCTACTTTCTGCCTGGAAATTCCATATAGGAAGGAGGAAATAACAGAAATAGGATGAAGTCCTCAAAAGAATTAAAACAAGTAGTTTGGACTGAACCAAACTGATTTATCATTTGTAAGCCTTCAGGATTTCATGTCATCCACAACAGCAAGACTGCTCTCCGTTCCACCGAGGTGCCCCAGCACTTCATCTTTGTTTCCTCTTGTCCTCCAAACCTGCCCTAAATTTAGGCTTCTGTCTTTGAGATGAGAAAGTATTACCAACATAGGGAGCAAGCGTGCATTTGCTAAAGCATTCTTTGTGTTGGAACCTTCATAAAATGAGAAGGCCAGACTGACTGAGATGAGCAAAGCAAGAAGCTGCTTCAGGTATTTAGCAGGAGCAAGCTACTGAAGCACTGAGATGCTGAGTTTTGCCACAAGCTTTTCATTAACGAGAAGTCATGCTCAAATTTGATCACAGGTTTCCAGAGACTACCGTAGCAAATACACTTCTCCACCAGAAGAGCTTAAGAAGAGCTTATCACACAGTGATTTTGGCAGGTTTTTTTTTTTTTTCCCCCTCCACAAACATTTATTTCAGCACTCTAGAACACATGGTAGTTCTGTCACCAGTACTGTAACACATCAGCTCTTTAGCCCTGTTGGCCAATACGTGCAGAAATGATGACATCAGTCTGTCTAAAGTGACTAATGTCACAGAGATGGCACTGGCAAAACTCTTGACAAGAGTATTGGACAAATATCCTATTTCACAGTTCCCTTGAAAATGCTGATCATTTGTTACTGACTGGCACACACTGCGCTTCCTCTCCTCTCAAAAGAAAAACATCCTCAGAAGTGTTAGTACAGCTCTTTTTAATGACATTTTGTAAGCAAAAATGACTTCATCAGAAGTTGGGAGTACCCCTTCCCAGTCAGCTTTGCTGTTCAAGGGCAGCCAGCACCAAGTCTGTTCCACTGAAGCAAGCAGAAGTGCTGTTCATAACACAACTGGCAGAAAACTCCGGAGCTCATGTGGGAGCGGGACTGAGTCATGAAACATCATTAAAACCTAAAAGTAAAATTGCTGATCTTATATTCTGTCTTGTACTGCTAATTCAGTAAGGTCTGTAGAAAGATGGAGCTTTGCAACTGCGTTTAGTTTGTGATCATGAGCACTAGCAGCAAGCAAAAAATTCAACACTAATCCAAAACTACAGCTGATGCAAATCAGCACCATTCCACTGCACTTACTGCAGCCCTGGGACTTTATGCTAGTGGAAGCTTAGGTCATCTGTGTAACTCCATAACTTTAAAAAAAAAAAAACAAAAAAACATAGAGCAAACAAACTCAAACCAAAACAGTCACTTGGTAACTAAATAAGCCTGTATTTCAGACACAGAAAAAAATACAACACTGAAAAGTAGCTTAATGGTCTTACTTATGTGTGCTGGTTTATGGAAAGGCTTGGACCAGGAGTTAAAAAGTCACAATTAGGCTAGCTGCAAAGCTGTATTCTCTACCCATATCGCCAGCAGTTTGCAGTTGGAATCAAGGCCAGGTTGTGATTTCACTTTTTTTTAATTTTTAAATTGGTTTCACAACTTCTATTTCACATTTTCAAGAATCACAACCCAAAACTTACTTAAACCCGGCTGAAGCACCGACCTCAAAAGGAGAAAAAAAAAAAGTAGCATCCATCTTCGTTACTTGTTATTATTTGCATTACAGTACCATGGGGTATTTTTATTTTTACTGTTTTAAGACTGGATATCTACTGGTGAGGCCCTCCAAGCCACATCATAAAGTTTCCATTTAAAGCCCCGAGTCTGCAAAGTTAAGCATTTTTAACTTAACACACTGTGAGTCAGTGACATCTGGACATGCTTTAGCCCTGGGAGTCCATAGAGTTAGAGCAGAAAAGGAGATCATCATAAGCAAGGGTCACAGAAAACAAACTGATACAAAACGTGGGAGACAAAAGCAGGCATTGTAAAGATGCGTGCAACACCGAGAAACAAATTAGTTCTCTATTAAAGCTGTATTTGTCACATATTTTTATCTTCACACATCTCAGTCTCACTTCTTAGAAAACTCACTGGGGAGCACCCACTTACGGGCAGCCTGCATAAAAGCTGCAGTGTCACTGTGTGTGTTGATACCACATTACCAGAGCAGAGCCCAGGAAGGAGAACGCAGTCACTGCTACCAGTTTCCTTTCACCTTGCAGAAATGGCTGGGCTGAGAGCACAAGAAAACAACTCACAGTTGGATCTACAAATCTAGTGCATTGTAAATGCCTCTGCAGGCATCCTCTCCTCTCTTTAGCCTGCGAGCCTTGATCAAAAGCTTTCCAGCAGTTAGTGATGGCAGAAAATACTCCACCTCAACATTTTACAGTGGTCTGGTGGCTATTCGCTGTTTGGGTTAAAGTAAAGTGCTATGGTTTGCTGATCCTAAGACCTACGACAACTCACAGAAATAAACATTAATAAGTGCAAGGATACTTAGTACATGCGAGAATGAAGCCACAACCTTTGTTCACAAACAGCTGGAAGCATTTGGGTATCACCATGTATAGCACACAAGTTAAAGCTACTGCTTTACTAAAAACACCAGACAGTACTGACTGATATGACAGGTGCTATTCACAGGAAGCGCATTATCAGCCACTGAAAATCTTGATGCAGCTTGTGAAAGCCAGGAGAGGAAGCACTGTGTTTTCAGTAGAAAGGACAGAGCTGGAGCCTGCTTCTCAGTTTTTTTTTCAAATTCCCATTTGAAATACAACATTCTTGCGGTCCCATGTAGTTATATAACCATTCCCCTTCCCCAGAAAAGTTTAAATGGATGCCTGGCTTCCTAAACACGTGGAGCAAAATAGGAAAAAGAGCTGAGAAGCAGCCCACTGTCTGATCCAGCATAGTTCAGTGGCTCAAATTGTTCAAGAAAGCAGGGACCAAAACTCTTTTTCCCAAAATCTCTCACTCTCTTACAGTTTTCCCATATGCCTTTTAGCTGTTCAGTTCTCCTTACAAACCTAAGAGAGCCCCTGTAGCTGTTAGATATCTACCTCAGAGGCTTAGGAACAGAATTTCGGCAATTATAGAGCTTGGTATTGAACAAACTTTAAGAAATACCTTAGAACAAATATGTTATTTTTTTCTTTACTTACATTTTGATTCAGCTTTCCAATGGCCACAGTTTTCATACGCTACTACTTGATCTTCACCTGCTCAGGGCTCCTTCTAGGGCAAGCTACAGCTGATTTTATTAGAGCCGGTACTGACAGCTGAGACTAGCAGCTGCTTCTGACTGTAGCTCCTGCCCGCTGCTGAGAGTCACCCATGAGGTGGAAGAGGAAACAATCATGGAAGGAAACATATCTCAGTGCAACTCTTCCTCCAGGCTGAAAGCGTAACAGTAAGATCTACCACACGTGCCTCCTCTTTCTCACCTCTCAAGAGCACCCATCTATTTTAAAGGCAATCAGCTAGGTGATTTGGGGCAAGCTGTTCAGCATACTTGTGCTTCAGTTTTCTTACCTGCGAAACTCAGCCAAGCTCATTTCCCATCATTCTGCACATCATGTGCCACAGTTCTTGAGAGGAGGCTGCGTTCTGCTCTCCACGGTATCGCTGTAAATCCAGAGTAATTCTGTTGGCTTCTGTAGGCTTATTCGCCCTATGTAATCTTTAAACAATGTAAACTACAGTTTTGTGCGTCTGCAGGAAGCACAAGAACTGTTTTGTTACTGCGTTGGTTAGGAATGTTCTCTGTTGTAACCTAACTTCCATTTTAATCCTGGAAGAAACAGAATGTTTTTTTTTTTTCTTTACGTTTAAGGAAGAGGATTTTAATGAACCACAGGGCTCAATATTTTGCAAAGTACATGCACATTCAGCTCTTTTTCTTGGTCAGTCATGCAATTGGCATGGAAAAGGCTCACGTAATTGCTTTTGGAAGAGTGTGGTCTACGGCAAGAACAGAACAAACTTTCTGTTCAGTTGCCTTTGTTTTCCAGTACTGAAAGCTTAAAGTAGGCTCATTACGTGTTTCACCAGAGCCAAACCCGGTCCCTGTTAGTTGCACTGCATGGATTAAGTGGTTAACGATGTTTTGAGAATGTTGGGCTAGATAGTTTGTGGGAACACCATCTGTTTCCTTTAACGCATAAACAAGGAAAATTGCTGGTTTGAAATGCAAGATTATTTAAACTCATTTAACCACAGGCATTCTTAAAAGAGAGGAGGTAAAACAAAAAAGAATTGTCTCGTGGTCTGACGTTCAGTGACATTTGTTGGGAAACAAGTCCTTAAGTACCAGGCAGGGCTGCTGTCCCTTTTTCACAAGTGAGAGAAAGGGGACCTTTTCTTCTGCAGCCACATCCTTCCTTCTGAAGTCCATCTTCAAAACTAAAGTGCCATCAAACATGCAAAACCATAACAGTGAGTTCAACAATGCCTTGAAAGGGCTGAGCATCCCATTCAGAAGCTGCAAGTTCACTTAATGTATTTATGGGTGAATACCCCAAATCAAAAGTTGCTTCTGCAGATATTGGGCTTGATGGTTTTCTCACTTCAGCCACCCAACTACCTCCCTCTTCCTCCTTCAGAAGCAGTACAAACCCATGTCCCAGCTTCCCACGCCAGATAGCAGAGTTTCGGGTAAATGAGAGTCAGAGGAAACGTTCCACATTTTCACTTCATCGAGCAGCATGGGCATTCTTTTAATTAGTGTAACAAAACGTTTGCTCAAGGGATGTTTTGGTGATGAGCAGCTTCTGTTCTGAACTGACTGGGAACAAGCAGTCCAACAGAAGGCAAGTTTAACCTAGTGAAAAGTGTTGGGAGGAAAGAGGAGTGGAGGTACAACAGGAAATGTTCTTGTACTCAGCACAGAACATATCGGCATTTGTGGGGAATTTTATGATGAAATCACTCAGAACGTGTTGTTACTGGATCATAATCCTCGCACAGGAAAATACACCTGAGTCACTAGGAGAACAAAGTTGTCTTTCATATTATCAACAAACCTGGGCTGTTGCTGGGTGTTGCTGTTTTTTTTACAACTGTATTTTCTGTCTTTGCTATTTCAGAAGCCTAAAAATGAGCAGATAAAAGCCTCAGGCAATTTTATTTGGAAAATAAATACCACCTTAAATACAGTACACTGCTAAGGTGCAGCCCTACAGACAGCTCAGGTCTTGTGTCCTCAGTCACCCATGTAGGCATGCTGTGCTCATTCATACCCTGAATAAGGTATGTCATGTTTAAAGCTCTCACTCCCTTTGATGACAGCCAGAAATACCCAGAGCACGGGCTTGTTTCACTCAGCTAACGGGGTGACACTGTTTGACTACTACTTCAGCTCAGCCAAGTCTGAGCAAATGCAAAAGTGTCAAAAGTCCAAGTGAAACTGGCGTCCTTCATCTGACCACTCTAGCTTTAGAGTAGTTATTCAGGCTTCCATTATCGTAGAATTATCAAATTGTTTGAGCTGGACAGGACCTTTAAAGGCCATCTGGTCCAACTTCCCTGCCATGAACATGGACACCTAGCGCTACATCAGGTTGCTCAGAGTCCCATCCAGCCTCACCTTGAATGTCTCCAGGGATGAGGCATCCACCACCTCTCTGGGCAGCCTGTGCCAGCGCTTCATCACCCTGATTGTAAAAAACTTCTTCCTTATGTCCAATCTAAATCTCCCCTCTTTAAGTTTGAAACCATTTATCCTTGTCCTATTACCACAGACCTTGCTAAAGAGTCTGTCCATTCTTTCGTACAGCACCCTTTTAGATACTGAAAGTCTGCTCTCAGGCTGTTTTTGCTCAGTAAATGAAAACAGCACCCTTGTAGCTGTTGAAGCCTTTCATACAGCATCTGGTACGTCAGCCTTCTCTGAGAAATGGGATCATCTCCAAGGACTATCAACAAGAATAACAGCAGCTGCATGGTACTACTGCTGTGCAAACATTGAAGAACTTGAGGTGCCATAAAGCTTCTACGGAGGTGCTGTGCATTGCCTCCTGGAGGATGATTTTTAAAAGTCCAATGGCTCATTACTGAAGCAAAGCCACGGTTGTAATTTTGAAACCCTTGGAAGGATCCTTGGAGTATATGTTCCTTAAAGCCAAGTCCTTCTGTTCCTAACTTGGGTGGAAAGTGTTTGACTGGCAGCACCCAACTGAAGGAAAAAGGGATGCAAACTGTGCTGGTCTGATCTCTAGCCCTCATGGGCAGAAATAGCATGAGGAAGAGGTGTTGACATAAGTTACAAGTTTCTCAGGCAAACAACATAATCCCAGGATTACATGAGAACGGCCGGGAAGGGACAATGTCTGGAGTGATCCATTTTGGGAAACTTCCAGTAACACAAGGGAGAACTTGCTTTAAAGTTCTGTAGATCTCTCTTACAATGCAGTAGATGAGTCTGTGGGGAAGAAATACATTCAGTAAACTCAGTACATTTTTAGAATGTTTTTAAGCCCCAGCAGTCCCACACCCACTTCAGCAGGACCCCTCTCATGGGCAGTGGACTGACTCAGTGCTGCTTCCAGTTCCAGTCTTCCCTGTCCTCTGATGCTAATTCAAGGAAAAGCAGCACCAATAAAGTGCTGTCTTTCCTCACCTGCCAGAGTTGTCGTTCCCCCCTCACCTAACACCACCTCACAGTCAGTGCAGCCGCCAGCACTACAGGGCACGTTGCCTTGGGCTACTCGCAATTGAATGGGACTTGTATTCCAAACTGGTAATGACAGTCACCTTAGAGGGAAAAAATCCAGCGATTGTTTCATGGTACAGTGCCAAAAATTACACAGCAATATTTGCAGAGCAAGTGAAAAGAAGAAAACCTGCGTTGTTAAGGTAGCAAAGATACTCACACTGAAATTTTGCTAGCACGCTAGGATTTCTTATAGCAAAAAGCTGCTATGAGATCTTTACTGAGTATGTGGTCAGAAACTCAGTTTCACATCTTGCATACATTTCTAAAGATAGTTAAGTAGCTCTGGTGAAGAATTCTCCCCAGCCGAGCACAAAACCGCATCTTGTATGGCCCTGTGTAATTTGTCATTTTATGCCTCCAGGTTATGGCATTTATATTTTTTCTTGCTGGAGCTAAATAGCACTGGCAGAGGTTAAGATGTCAGCATTTCCACTATAAAACCAGCTCTTTCTGGAGGTTAGGTAACTTTTATACCACATTATACTGAAATTCTGCCGTGCAGATGCTGTCCAAAACATAAGGCATTTATTTTGGACCAAATTTTATTTGAAGTCATTATGGTAGTTAAAGGTTTAGAAAATGACAAAAATGTAAATTCTAAGCTTTTTTTCAAATATTGTTCTTACATTGTATGCTTCAAGAATGGCTTAACATTTCCCCCCAGCCACTAATATAGACAAACCAAGTGGAGACAGCATAAGTGAATTACCCACATTGGTAAGTTTAAGCATAGCCTTTCTACGTAAAGAATTTTCAAAGCCGTAGCTCGCAGTCTGTCATTTGGGATGTTGTCCTATGGGGCAGGGTAAGGCACGGCATTCTGCTGGAGTTGGTGAGAAGTGCTTCCATGAGCAAAGGGGGAATGCTTCCAGAGCCTGACTGCATTACTTTGAGCCTCTGTCAGTAAGGAAGGACACTCAGCACCTCAGTAGGAGTAGCAAGGGGCACAAAGCGCTGATCTGAGTGAGTGGCTGCTGTGACCATCACATTATGTGGTCTGTGCTGAAGGACAGACAGTGAGATGAAGGAACAAAGTTCCCTTAGATCTGATGGAGAGTCTGTGCTTGACAAATAGGAGATAAGCAAGCAGCCATGTCAGAACTGGCCTGAAAGTAAAAAAAGGTACAATTGTAGCTTTTTGCAGTGTTCAGCTCTCAGGTATAGGTGTAGACGAGTGTTACTAACACTGCCACCTGAAACATGAATGTTAATAATACTAGAATGTTTATATTGAGAACCCCATGCAGTTACAGAGAGAACGTGCCAAGATCTTCAAAGGCTTATGTTTCCTCTTCTTCTTTTATCTCACAGGTAGTAACTCCAGTCAGGTCAGGACAAGGTTATGTTTATGAATTCCCTTCCAAATACCAGAAGGATACCTACGATATCCCTCCTGTTCGCCCTCTCCAAGGGGTAAGTACCAATAAAACTGCCAGCAGCACTGGAAGGGCACAAAAGATGATTAATTTCTACCAGAAGTCTATGAGCAAAGTGAGTTCTCTCTGAGAGAAAGCATGTTTCAGTTAGATTCAGTGGCTTTTTTCACAGAGCGTAGAAGTGTTTCAGAGTTGTATTTGATGTTGAGTAAGATCTGGCAGCACACCAAACACAAAAGTCCCATTTGTTTTCTGTGTTCTGATCAAACAGAATATCTAAACAAAATAAACTTAATGCCTGGGAACATTTTTTCCCCTTACTTTGTTGTTGCGTAGTTGACAGTAATTCACTCAGTAAGGGTAAAATCATCTCCCAGATGAACAGCTACCATGCAGGGAATTGTTTTCATCATATGTCTGCTGCGCCATGTCACTGAACTTGGAATATATCTTTGTTCTGAGGAACACCTTTGGTGCATGATCCCCGAGACCACGGACATCCAAAGTAAATGCACAGAGGATCTGTAACTCAGCAGCCCCACATCTCTCTGTGGCTCTTTTGGTAGCGCAGCTCCTCTAGGGAACAACACCGATGCCCAGTAGTACGTAACAGACAGACACCAAATGGCTGGAACTGCTTTGAAATCTGGAGTGAGAGACATTCAGATGTTAGTTAGCCTTAGACCACACGTGGAACCCACTGTAATGCAGGACATGCCACCAAGTGGAATACTTCAAACAGCTAACAGCTGTGCTCCCTGCTATTCAGCCCGCTCGCACTACACCTGATGAAGCAGATCTATAGTCCTAACATGAGCAGCCCTCATCTCAGAGTTTAATAGCGTGTACTAGTAAAAGTTTATTCCTCCATCCCTCTGATCTCTGTCAGTCTCATCAGTTCTAGTCACATGAACATATTGCTCCCCTTTTTACCCCAGCAGCAATAAACTTTTAACCTGTGGGATGGGAGTCAGCCATGACTTCATCTCTGCAGCCTGCCATTCACTCAGTTGCAGAGTGTATTTCCTAACTGTCCAAAATATCAGGCAAACCCATGTAGCCGACCCATACAAAACAAAGTTGCACAGCTCTGGTCATCTTCAGGCTGTTGATAGGAGACATGGAAACCAAGAAAACTCACCCGAGAGCAGCGTTTTTATGAGGTGACTTAATTCTATAACCTGTTTATTCTTTCTTTAGATATATGACATTCCCCCCACATCGGTGAAGGGGACTGCACATCCCACTCCCATTGGAGATGCAAAAGCTTTAGGAGTCTATGATGTACCACCTGCCAAAGGGGTAAGTGTTACACAGTTTCCACAAGATCCTGTATTTTCATGTGTGACCAAAGACATGTTTAAACAAGAGTTCGTGTATGATCCTGAAGGGAAATGAGATTCAGAACTTTGAAAGATTTCCTTAAGCTTTTAAGGTGTTAGTTGAAACTGATATAGCAAAGCATTGTGTCAAAACCGCTAATGTTGTGTAGTGTGATTTGGTCATTAGACCTAGATTATCTTTGTGGCAGCATCCTGCCTACTTGGAGTTTGCTGCCTGTGAGAACGTGCATCAAGAAGGAGATTAAAAAGTGAAGTATTAAAGCTGATGCTCCATCAAACTCGAGATAAGTGTCTGACTCCATGGAATTCAATGACAGATCTTCCATCCAATCATTTTATTTGCCGTATGGAAAATGTAAAATTTTTTTGCTATTCTAGCCAAAGTTTTCACAATTTGCTTTCTGTGTTTCAGATGTACGCTACGCCCCCGTCTGCATGCCGAGATGATGTAGGCCTGAGGGATAATTTGCAGGATTTTTCATCTCCAGTGGGGCACAGTGCAAGACAAGAAGGAGTGTATGATATTCCTCCTCCTATCACCAAAGCAACTGGGAAAGAACTGATTAAGAAATACTCTTCCGAGGGCCTTGTATTGACTGATGGAGTGCCACACAAACAGAGTGTTTATGACATCCCTGTAAACCATCAAAACCATTTTCTTGGACAGCAAATTGCACCGCAGAAAGATGTTTATGATACCCCGAGGGGAATTGCATTCCCAGGACAACAGACAGGACTCAATGAAAGTCTAGTCTCAGAGGGAAGAGAAGGTGTCTATGATGTGCCACCACCAATCCTCCAAGACACTAAAGGCTTACAGGACGTGACAGATGGGATGAATAGGTTGTCTTTCTCCAGCACGGGAAGCACAAGGAGTAACATGTCCACATCTTCAACGACGTCAAAGGACTCTTCTTTCTCAGCATCAACTGCACAGGACAAAAGACTAATCCTTGATCCAGACACTGCTATAGAGAGGCTTTATCGTCTTCAGCAGATGGTGGAGACAGCTGTCAATAACCTCATGGCCTTCACTACGGCAGACTGGCGGTCTTACAACTATATGGAGAAACACATCAATGAAATTCACGCTGCCGTGGATAAGGTAGAGCAGTCACTGCTCGAGTACCTTCAGTTTGCAAAAGGATCAGCAGCCAACGCTTCCTGTCTATCTGAGTTCAGCCTCCATAACAAAATGAGGAGGGAGGTGCAAAGGCTGGAGGACTCTCACCAGATCCTTACCCAAACCAGCCACGACCTGAACAGCTACAACTGGTCTTTGAATGTTCTCGCTGTCAACAGACTGCAGAACAAGTGTGATGACCTGGATCGGTTTGTTATGGTGGCAAAGACAGTCCCAGACGATGCCAAGCAACTGACCACCACCATCAGCGTCAATGCAGAGCTCCTCTTCAAACAGGCGTCAAGCAGCTCACGTTTCAGGAGTGTCCCAGAGAACATGAACGCTCCTGACTATGCATATAACAGTCCTCATATGCAGCATCATGGAGAAAAAACGCAGAATCACTTTAGTTCTCTTCCTCCTCTCCTGAGTAAAGGTCAGCACCCTCACAATACCACCGGTGAGAGCTCAGAAAAGAGCTGGATGGATGACTACGATTATGTTCACCTGCAGGTAGGTAAAACCAACACCTTATCCTGTGCGAGACCAAGTAAGAGCTGTTGGCAGGAAAGCTGCAATCAGATGGTCATACTAAGACGCATTCAAAAGTTCACCTGGGTGATTACTTGCTCTCAGATAGGACTGTTGCTTAGACAATAGCAATAGCCTTTTGCCCTTGCCACGCTATCTTTTTTTTTCTCTGAGCTCTCAGAGGTGTGCTACCAGTGAAAAAGCCCACACAGAGAAGCCTGCTGTTTGTCATTTATTTAAGTTGTCATTTAGCTCAGGAACAGTTTTTATTTAACACGGTGTCTTTTTACATTATGCAAAACAGGGCAAAGAAGAGTTTGAAAGGCAACAGAAGGAACTACTGGAGAAAGAAAATATCATCAAGCAGAGCAAAATGGAGCTAGAACACCATCAGGTATGTTTGCTCAGGTGCAATAATCACATGGAAATGTAACGTTCCTTGCACATAAGGAGTACTGGTCAAATAAAGCAGGAGGGGCCCTTCCCTTAGCAGCGTGTGACTGTTAGCAGCATGGCTGTGAGGTGTGCAGGAGTGCCAGAACAGACAGTTGGGAAGTCCCAGGTGCCATATAGTGAAGATGGAAGGTACTGGGTCTTGGCTAACAAGTGACCCCGGGCTAGTTTATTCCCAAAGGAGATTTGTGGCCATCAGTCTCCAAAATTAAGGGATTTAGGAATGCAAAGGACAAAAAAAGTGCACTGCCATGCTTCAGATAGGAAATGGTGAGCATCAGGATAGCAGCACCTTCTTGACCCTGGGCACGTGTGTCAGCCATTGCTGACAAAGAAAGCTCAAGGATTTACCGCAGATCTGAAAACCAGCATCTCTGCTCTGCTCGTTCCCTTGCTCCACTCAGTTACTGAGTGGAAGCAGAGCCACAGCTCTCAGTATTTGGAATGACATCTCTTGTGGCACAGATAAGCATTTCCCTTGAAAACAATTTCCAGCCATCTCAGGTTTAAGAGACTAATTATTTTTTTATGACAACGCAGCATTGTGGTGCTCATGGCATATGTATGATATAAAACAGTCTCTCTCCAGAGGCAGACTTCTGTAACATCTTACAGTGTGCAGGTCAGTCACAAAGCCAGCTTGAGAACTCAGTTTTCTGGACTTGCAATGCAGTGCCTTCATCACTGGTCCACACTGAATACATATACTGCCTGCACATCTGCTCAGTAAACAGCAATACTTTTAACACTGCTTAACATCACTTTGAATGCTCAAAAAGCAGGCGGTGTAAGGTTGAGGGTTGTCACTGTGCCATTAATGGCAGCGTGTTGCTGCCATATCATACGGCAGAAAATTCTACATGGAAGAAAGAAAAGAGCTGAGAACATTGCCGTTCCCCTCACTTTTGATAGAGGGGACAGTGATAAGAGACCCCACGTGTTCTGCTTTTCCTGCCTTCTGAGCATATTAAACTTCAGCTTCGTCATCACTTTAAGCTTTCTGTCTTTAATTTCCCATTTGTTTTTGTTTTCTCTAGAAGTAATTAGGAGCTGAGAGTTGAAGGTTTGTCATCTCAAAATCCCACGGAGATGGCAGGCTTTTAAAGGCTTGCGTAGGTGTTAGTGCCACTCCGATCCAGCTCTCACTTTGATTTCAGCGTACTCTAAATGAGCAACAGCCTGTAAATTCAGTAGGCTTCTGAATGCAAATGAAGTGATGTAGATGTTTTTGTCTTCTGACCTCTGTCTGGACTTTTGTTAACGAAAGCGCCCCTCGCTCTCCAATATAAGATATTTTGAAAAACATATGCTAGTTTTCTTTGAGCATAAGACTAACCTAGACTACCCACTGCTGTGCTGAGGCAGATGTAATTGCAATACGTGACAACATCTTACGGGAATGCTCTTTGAAGAGAAACTTTTGATTCACCTTTCAGATCAATCAGTTCCAGCGGCTGGAGCAGGAGATCACGAAGCCTGTGGAGAACGACATTTCAAAATGGAAGCCACCCCAGGCTCTCCAGACTGCCAACAGCACCATTGCCTCCCACGACAGACAGCCGCTTCTGTTCTATTCTGACCAATACGAGACTCATTTCAATTCCCTCCTGAACACCATCGATGCCTTCTTCAGTTGCGTCAGTGCTTCTCAGCCGCCACGGATCTTCGTCGCTCACAGCAAGCTTGTCATTTTGAGTGCTCACAAACTGGTGTTCATCGGGGACACGCTCACGAGGCAACTGACCTCTCAGGACATACGCAACAAGGTGCGCAACTCCAGCGACCAGCTGTGCGAACTGCTGAAGAGCATTGTTATGGCTACCAAGATGGCAGCCTTGCATTACCCGCACACGGCGGCCCTGCAGGAGATGGTGAACCGAGTAACGGAGCTGTCCCATCACGCACAGTTGTTCAAACTCTTGCTCGCCCAGATGGCGTCCTTATGAAACAAAGTTGAGCCCGATCCGTGAGCAGCGAAACATCAAAAAAACTGGAGTATGTTGACGTAAACATCAGCATTTATTTTGTGTAGATATTTTATATGAAATGCTTTAAATACATTCTTGTGAGTTAGAGAATCTAATGAAATCAGGGATCTGGGAAAATATCTGGCTCTGTATTATGTCTCTAATATACATTCAGTTATGTATACCCTCCATATATGTATATGTGGCTACACTCTTTAAAACATCATTAAGCACCTTAAAAAGTACGCGTCGGGTAAGCAGTACGTATCTTTTGTATATACTGCTATTTCTTCAGTATATTTAACTGGATGCTGCACTCGTCTTGATTCATTCCATCTTAATTTTGGCCCATGGACTCGGTTGTGAAACCTGCTTGTAGCAATCCATGAAGTGTAATGGTTCTCATAGAACCCCTTTCCCTTGTTAGAAATTACTAGGTTAATTTCATTAACTCTTCTTGCTGTTATTTTGTTATATGCAGGATACAGTCATTCTGAGTAGCATACATGTATAGCTGCAACAAGCAACAGTCAAAGCGTCTTGGGAGAAAAGCGTTTTAAGGCCATACAAGGCCATGTAAGAAGCAGAACCTTCTAAGAAGGAAAGAACTGTATATTTTTGGTATCTCGTGGCGTTTAAACTTGGCTGTTTCTAATAATCATACAAGATGGGCTTTCAAAACTTGGAGTCTTAGCAAAATGAATTCACACGTTTACCTTGTCTATCCTTGCACTGGCAATTAAATGTAACCATTGTGCTCATTGCGGACTCAGTTATCCTGAGAAGATTCATTGGGCTCATGTTTGAGGCAGCAGATGAGCAATGTCTCAAAATACCAATCCCTCCAGAGGGATTAGGGTAAGGACTGTCATTCATATGGAAGAAAATAACTGAATTTGAAATACTACATAATTAAACATCTGTATAGAGCATACTCAGTTTAATGAAGAAACAGCCCTTTTTTTTTTTTTTTTCCCCTAAGACATTCTTGCTGATTAACTGCATCCACTGCAATTTTGTCTTCTACTCAAGTATTGGGCCTTTTACCCAAAAGTTTGTTCTGAAGCTACTGGTCCTTCTGCACTACACTGTTGGCAGAAATTATCTCCCGTCTTAATGAGGCAGTTCCATCAGTAGGGTACACATCCCAACCTGTAATTTTTACCTTGGACCCTTAAAAAACTATTCAGACTTACAGGCTTCTTTAGAAATTCCATATATGCTGGCTGCTCCAAAACACGCATCAGCTTGTTTTTCTTGCTTTCCTTTTTGAATCCCCTGAAATTAAGTCATGGAATACCAGCTGTCCTTGGACCTCAGACTAGAAGAAGCCACTCTTCCAAGCAGGCAGTTGGAATGGTCTAGCTTAGATCAATGCCAAGGGATTCCAGCGCTTTGGAAGGAGAAACACTACTGTCCTCAGATAGGTCAGGGTATTCCCACATCGATGTATTCTGACAGATTGCACAAGAGCATAAATACACCTCCATGAGATCAGTAGCACCTAGAGAACAGCCCTAACTTTGCATGCTTCCCTCCTTTGCATCTAAACACGTGCCTCACTGCAGTGGCATTTGTTGCCTTGAAACAAAACCATTCCAGCAGTGTGTGATATTTTACTGCCTTAATACGTTGCCTCAGAGGGAAGACCGCTCTTAGTTGCCATCCCATCGCTTCCCAAGTCTCCAGGAGGTCCCCAGGAAGTCCTGGAGATGGGAGGTAGTACAACCGCAGCAGCACCAAAGTCAGCCCCAGTGCCACACGCTGGATATCTTATTGTAACCAACAGCCAGTTGCCAAAAACTGTCTGCCTGAACCTGCTTTGTACTTTCGCTGTTTGGGATTGCTTTGGTTTTCCTTGTTCATTTTTGCGTTGTATATTCTTAGAAAGCGAGAAGGCGTTTTGAAGCTTATCTGTTATGTTGGTAGTTTGTGCTTTCAAAAGGAGAACATTAAATCATAAGCCTGTAGTGCAGTTTGTTATTTCGTAGAGAGTCATTTTAAAATCATTACATGTCCAGGCTGTTTTTTTTAATAAAAAAGCCAACATTTGGTCTTAACTTTTCCATGCTTTTACTACTTTAACGTGTGCCGAGTTGAGGCTCCAGACAGCAACTGAAACAACCATATGGCTCTAAGGACAATTATCTTTTCCAAATGTATTTCCACATTTCCCTGTTGCTGAGGCGCTGCCCTCCTGTTATGACCATGGATGTGCGAGGAAGAGTGAAGAAGCCCAGTGACTGGCTGGGATTGGCTGCATGCTTACTTCAAAAAGCTCCTGCTGGGGAAGAGTCCCCGTGAAAGCTTTGGGAGTGAAGCTTTGCCGTGGCTCCTGTCCTTGCAAAGGGTCAGCCAGGGATCAGGGAAGTGCTTCCTGGGAGTACTGTTTTGTTCTGCTAAATTTAAAAAACTAACAAGAAAGAAGGAACTAGGTATATCCCCTTCTCTCTCCTCGCTGAGCCACAAAGTCCCTGGTCTGCTGCTAACAAACTGCTGCTGTTTGGCAGCTAAGTGATAGGCCTTGTGAAAGGGCCATCTGAGGGGGAAAGAGAACAGCCACTCTTGAAAACAGCAGATTTTAGGGAAATTGTCTGGTCCATCATAACAATATCCATATTTCATTAGAGCCCAGAGGAACTATTTCACTGTACCCTACCCCGCACAACCCCCTGCTGCTGCCTCTGGGATTTCTCACTGCATAGTTGCTGTGTTTGGGCCTGCGCTGTATGGCTGCAGCTTCAGCAAATCCACTGCCTGCCATTCCAGGAAAGGCAGCACAGGAGGTGTGAGTCAAGTTCTCATGCCATTACTAGATCACACCCCAGCATCCTCACATCCCCCGTAACTGCTACACCCAAGAACTTTTGGCATTCTTTGATCTGTTCATCAGGGATATATGTCAGATCCATCCCTCCTACATCTCCTACCAGCACTCTTCAGAGCATTCCTACACCGGTAGCACCATCCTTCTGCTTACAGCCAAGCCTCTGTAGTTGCTCTGTGCCAGAGCCCGTTCTCCCTCTGGGGGAGATTTAGACGTCATAATAAGGAAGGGTTGTGAGGCACCGGCACAGGTTGCCCAGAGAGGTAGTAGATGGCCTGTCCCCTGCAGACATTCAAGGTCAGACTGGACGGGGCTCTGACCACCCTGATGTAGCTGTAGGTGTCCCCATTCATTGCAGGGGAGTTGGACTAGGTGACCTTTAAGGGGTCCCTTCCAACTCAAGCAGTTCTATGATCCTATGATTCTCTTTGCTGAGTTATACTTGCAGGCTGCCTACTCTATCTTAACCAGCACAGCTTGCTTTCTTCTTTCTGTCCCTTTGCATTCCTTCAAGCCAAGTCCACCTAGCCAGCATTTCCTTCCATTGCCATCTCCATGACTTCCCAGAGGGCAGAGCCCAGCACCTGGAGAGCCCACGCTCAAGGAACACTGTTGCAGCTGCCGCAAATCCAGCACATCTACCATCTCCCTGCCACAGGTTTCTGAACCCAAAGAGGCACACTATCTCTTTCCCTGCAAGCAGCAATTTGATATGTAGAGCTGCCTGCAGCAAGCACAGAGGAAGGGAGGATGACGACCTGTCAGGAGATACACAAAGCTCAGCTCATCTGTGGCACTGAGGAAAAGTGATTGGAGCTCTTTCTGTAACGCAGGAGCCCAAAGGCAAGCAGCCATTCACAGCTCCCCGCTCAGCTAGCTTTGCCTTGTTCAGCCCCACAGCCAGCACTGCCAGAACCACTTGGGATTGGGAAGGCACACGAACAATGCCCCAGAAGCACCCAGTTTTTGTGCAAGGGCAGAAGCAACAAGCAGAAACACCTGCAAAAGAGATAGGGGGAGGGGTAGAGGGGAAGAGAGCAGAGCCCACTCTGGTTCTAGCGTGTCTCACAGAAAGGAATCAATCCACATTAAAACCTTTTGCACAGGTAGAAGGCTCTGAGGCACACCCCCATGCAGTGCCTCCAGCCCAGCTTTATTGCCAGAGTGCTCAAAGATAAAAAGGCAGAGGGGCAAGCAGCCACAAACAAGAAAAAATGGACTTAACGCTGTTTTTCCACCCTGTGCTTTGATTTTATGAAGGATGGTAGGAGCAGCCCACCTAAAAGCCTTTTATCTCAGGAGGTGATTTAAGCTGGAAACTGGTACCTGTAATTAACCCACATTCCAGAAAGGGAGAACCCACTTGGCTTTTATCATGCTGCATTTCCAATAAATTAATTTTTGATAATTAAGAATAAGCACATGTGCGTTACGGTGCTTCACCCGCAGCCATCGTCACTGCTCACAAAGCACAGATCTACCTAAGGGGAGAGCACAGCCCCACTGGCAGCTCACATCACTTTTGTAGGAATGGCTGTGATGCGTCCCAGAGTTGCAAGCACAGCCCTGCTGTGACCCATGAGTGAGATGAGCACTCCCATCTCTCCCCCAGGTGTGGATACCAGGCTGACCTCCACATCCAATCACCAAAACCTGGGCACAATTACTTAGAATAAGCTGCTTGAGGCTGTTTCCAAGCATAAGCGTCACATTCAGTAGAGGGGATTTGCTATTACTCCTGCCTAACAAATGAAGGGTGCAAAGGGAACGCAGGTTTCTCCAAACTCTGCAAGAAAATGTTCCCTGCTTCTCCCCTGGCCTGAACCAGCAGGATGACTCACCAGCCTGCACGGCTCCCACCACATCTTTATCTCACTGCTCTTCTCAAGGACTCCTGTCTTCAATGCAAGCAGAACGTGACAAGGCTCTCTCCCCCACGCCTAATATTAAAATCCTCCCTGCAAGGTTAGCATTAAAGTGAGCTAATCGCGAGCCTTTGTTTTACAGCTGGAGAGCAGCTGCTCAGTAACCAGGAGGATTTAGGGCAGCCTTGGTGGGCAGGCATTCCACCTCACAGTTCTGAGGTGAAACCGTGAGCAGTGGGAGAGATGCAGCTGTGGGCTGTGTCTGAAGGGACATGGGCAACAGACAGCTTGCCTCTATGATAAGGCCAGAAAATTAAAAAAAAAAAACTAATCAAACTAACCCATTCCTTCAAGCTGGTCTTTACAATGTGACAGATTGCTCATAACCTTGAGAGGTAAAGGAGTGCTGCTTCTATTTATGGTGAATGGTAAGAAAAGCAGATACCCCTGGGTACTTTGATATCTCCCTCTTTGAGGCAGATGATCATTTTTAAGGTCACTTTCCTTGACAAAACTCAGCACTCCTGCCACAAACAGTGCGAGATCCTCCCTAGGCTTGGGGCTTCACATGCAGCTCACGGGTTTTTTTTGTTTGTTTGTTTGTTTTTGGCACAAGATATGCAACCAAGTCAAAACGGCCACTCCCTCATCCTTCCCAGCCAAGAGACAAGCGGACTGCTAAAAACAGGGACAGCAAATGCAGAGGAGCTCAACTGCATTGGCCCCAATGGGCACGCAACAGTTCTCCTGCAAGGAGACCGCTATGGCTAAGCTTGAAGGCCCATGCCATCTAGTGGTGAAAACCTAGGCCCAGAGCTCCCTTTCCATCCAACCTTTATAACAAAATCTGCCAGGCTTTTGGACAAGAATCTGTTCTGCAACCAGTTCACCTGTCTGAGAAGCCCATACAGGGATGAGCCCTTTCTGATATCCACACCATTACTGCAGCATTTAGGAGAAATAGAACACCTTGGAATCAGAGACAAGGAAAAGCAAAATCAAGTCTTCCCTCAGTATCTGAATCCTTCAGGAACTTTAAGAACTAATGTTGCAAGGAACGTCATCGCTAGTAATTAAATGCTGCAGTTGTTAAATAAACTTTGTAGCTATCAAGCCACAGCTCCCTGATACAGGACACACCTCCTCTCCCCCTTTTGTTCAAGGACACCGCTAGAGCCCTGGTGGCAATACACACAAGCCATGCTAGAAGAGAGGTACATCACAAGCAGTGTAGATGGACAGTGCTTTGACAACGACCCCAAAGCAAGATGATTGGTCCCATTCCCCTCTAGATAGTAGGGTATCTTTACTAACAGAAAGGAGTGCTCACGTTATCCATTTTCCATTTGGAAAACAGAAGAGCCTTGTGAACACGGAGGAAAATAAAAGCTAAGATATCCAACTCAGCGTCTCCATTTGTAAAACAAAACTAAGGCACAAACCCAGTGGCTGTTTGTATTCTGAATGGTTGGAGTTCTACCGGTGAAAAAGAACCTCCAGATCCCTTCTGTGGGGCTGCTCTCCTACCTCTCATCCCCAGTCTGTATGCACAGCCAGGGTTGTCCCATCCCACGTGCAGTTTAACTGCATGTTACACTTCATGCAGTTGTTAACTACCCAGATCTACAGTTTGTCAAGATCTCATCGCAGGGCCCCTCTATTTAAACAACTCCTAGGAAAACAGATTAAAGTCAGAAGCTTGACTTTCTGCTGTTTGTTTGCTCCATGATGTTGCTTTTCCATCTCCAGGTCTATTTAGCCATTCCCTTTGCCTGAAGGGCAAGTCTAGCACTGCTACTTGTCAATGTAAGCCCTTGACTAGATCTAAGCCCTTCTCTTCCTTTTCACAAAGGGTCTACAGTCTGGAAAAAAAGCCTCCACTCCACTCAGCTTTCATTTTATGATTAGAAATACCAGAGATTATGCACTCACAACATGGATATTTTCAAGGTGAGGCTGGATCAGGCCCTGGGCAATTTGATCTAGCTGTGGATGTCCCAGTTCATTGCAGGGGAGTTGGACTAAATGACCTTTAAAGGTCCATTCCAACTCTAAAGATTCTATGATTCTAACATAAGAGCTTCTGATCCATGGTGAGGAATACACTGAAATACACATCTTTAAGGTATAATATAAAACCCAGCATGTTTACACAACTCATTTCTACTCTAATCCTAGGTAAAAATGTTCACACGTAACCCAAGCAAGATGAGGCACAGCTTGCTTTACAGAGACTACCTGTTTTCATCGTATAGGATAAAAGCCACAAGAAAACCTCAAGGACAGCACAGCAGTACCTGTGGGGAAGGAGGTCCACCAGCTGGGATGGCCTCCTGTGGAATTCAGGGCAGAGCAGAGTTGCACAGCAGCAGCAGCTTGATCCATCCTACTGGAAGAGACCACACCATGCTTCCTTGTGATCAGCATCCATTGAAACACCTGCTCGCTTTTCTGCAAGCATCTGATACGAGTAAACAACCACTGAGCATTCCCACTTACACACAATCATCCTCCAGACACACACTCTAAAGGATACATACTAACTTGCTTTTCATCATGAAGTCACTGCAGGAGCCACTCCAGCTAGAACCTGACTTTCAACAAGTCTTCTTTTGTAGTGTTGTACCCTCTAAAGAAAAACTGCTATTAAAAAAAAGGGGGGGGGGGGGGGGGCAGAAAGCCACTCGGATCAAGTACTCGTATCAAGTCTGGTTACTTTATTTTTTTTATCTGCACAGTCAGTTAAAACAGTTAACATGATGAAAACAGACAATCACAGAAGCTTTAGGTACAGTATCTTAACACTGAAGAAGCAAATGACCACATAGAACCCTTCTTTTATGCCGGTCATTTCCAAACGAGACAGGAGTACATACAGAGGTCTAGTTCAGTGTAAAACCTGACGTTAAGCAGCAAGTTGCCCACAAGTTGCAGGACAGTAATATGGTGTTTACTGTAAATAGCTACAGCAGCAGTGTTAAGTGGACGAACTGCATAGAATGAACATTATGGACAAACATTAGATCACCATGATAACAGGCGTAGTGGCTCACCAACAGGTGTGAATTATGCAATTCAGCAAGAAACAATTGTCTACACTCTTACGTTTTAATAATAGTGTTCCCACTTTGTTCCACCAGTCCAAGCTGCATTTGTTCCAGCCTTCCTGCTAGTAACTGTTTTTCATTAGCGGCCACATACAAGTAATCACTGCTTATTCTAAAGTTACACAGCCCCTGCAACAAAAGTGATATGAATATATTTAAAATAACCAACCCAAAGTACATTCAATAGAACGGCTGCAACAATAAGGCAATGAACAGTTTTAAAAATAGATTTTACTCAACAAAAGCGACCAAACACACAACCTGTTGCCTTCATAAGGTTTCAGACTTGAATGGGTCAATTCCAAGTTAAGTGCTCATTCACCAGTAACATTTCGGAAATACAACAGTAAAAATATTGAAAGACATGAGTGTATTGGACTGCCAGCAATCACAACCCAGGTCTTATCACAAGTGTGCTTTCACTCACGTAGCTTCACTTTTACAGGTTTGCATGAAGTGCCCTGCACAAAGATATTACTACAGACTCTCAGAAAAAAGAAAAAGTGTATTGACAGAAAATACCGGTATTACAAAATCTTCCTAACCTCATAACATAAGCCTTTAGGCTGCTACTAATAAGACTGTGAATGTTATGCACTAGGCAGATAGCATTATTGGCAGCTATGTCACAGCAGCTTTAAAAAATACCGTCAGCTGTTTAAAAAAAGAGACTGAAAATAACTTTTGGGAGTGAAATGTACACTTACAAACCACAAAAGGATTTGTCTGGCTAGAGCAGATGAACCATCCAAAGATTCCACATCCATTTGTTTTAAACTACTATCTAATTGCATATTTAATCATTGTCAGCATTCAAACCCGCATGGATTTTCCTTCATTAACTTGCTCCAGAGTCTTGATTCTTACGCCCTTAGAGCTGCTCTGGCTAGCTAAATTTATTGCTGTAACTTCACATTTCTTCACAGCTACGAGAAGCAGAGACCGAGTTAACTGTTACTTATCTCAGCTGGAGATATTCGAAGCGTGAGCCTTTCGCCATCTTATCTCCAGGCAAAAGTGAAGTGCAGTGGAGTAGAGCGTTAATATTCCACATTAGGACCAAAATTAAAACAATCTCACTTGCAAGCCCACATAAGTAAAGCTCAAAGACGGAGATGCTAAATACTTGTCTTAAGAAGAGTGTTCCGGTACTTGGTCAGCACTGCTGAGCTGAAAGCCTCATCATGGGAAAATATACAGGAACAAGAATATTGTGACATTAAGTTGCACAGGGCAAACAACCGAAAGCAGCAGGGAAAAGAAACTGATGGTTTTTGCTCAGTTTGAGTAGATTGGAATTTTACTCATGAAGTAACATCATTAGGAATTCCCTTGTCAGTAGTGAGGACAGAGGAAGACGACTATTGCATTTCTACATGTGTTTCAAGGATATGTGCGTAGCACTGTCTAGTCATGCTTGAAAGTATAATCCTGTAATACAAAGCATGCTTATACATACATGCTAGCAGTTAAAACAACTTTTAGACCTCAAAGAAAGGTCCGGACTAATTTTATGTGCTTTAATGCTGAAACACCCAGATCATTTATAAAGTGAATGCCCTCTTTAACTTTCATTCACAGATGACAAATTAACACAAAGGCACCAGAGAAGTAGTCTTTTGCCAGATGTAGGTCTACTTAATGAAAAAGATAAATGCTGCTGCTTTTAACTATGCAAGCAAACCAAACTTCAAAAGTTACATGGTTTAAACTCCTTAACAGCTCAAAGTACAATTTTGTAGTCCTGTTGAACAGCAGTTTTTAATACAGTGAACGGTGATCCAAGCAATATCACATGTCTAGTTTTGAGAGAAAACTGAAGCTGTTAACGAAGCAGACGTTTTGGTAGTTCTCCCCTCCACACACGCAGAGAGGTGGGACCGCCGTGGTCCTCCTCATCCCAAAGATCTCGCGCAGTCTTCAAAGCCGATGAAGAGAACTGAATCTCCTAATTCTGAAGTGCAACATCAGAATTGCTGTATAACGCACTCTCAGAAAAACAGGAGCAACTACTCGTTACCTATGAAGATCAGTAAGTCCTCCACCAGACACGAGGTACCAAATTCGTTGCTGTAACACTATCAAAGTGTTAGAGTGATGTCTATCAAATTGGTCAGAATGCCTTAATTGGTTCCATGGAAAAAGATACATCTGGTACCAAATACCTGATGTAAGCGAGTTCAAAATGAGCTAGAGAAATACTTAGTATCCAAAAGCCAAAGATGACACTACAGATCACTAAACAGTAAATACATAATCTAGGCACCTTCTCCTCTCCAACACAAGTTGGACTTTGGATAAAAGGTTCAGGAAGAACAAAAAACCTATCAGGATTGTTCTCCCTGTAACCTTTCTTGTGTCAAAAACAAGACAACAGGTCTTACAACCCAATTCCTTTTTTTAAAGGAGATGATAACCAAAACCTCCCAACTGTGTTCATCTAATATTGTTCTTTCATATTTCATTTATACTCATACAGATATAAGAAAGTAACAAAATTTCACTTTAGAATACTTTCTAAAGCGGGATATTCTTTCAACCACTTTTCAAGTTCACATGCATTCTCACGGTTGAAGAAAAATATATATTCATATATACCTAAAGAAATAAAATTCAATTTCACTATATGTAGTTGCAGTGCTGTAAAGAAAAATAATTTAGAAACTATTTCAAGTCTGAAATGTGTATTATGTTCAGACAAATGCAGAGGCTAAGCCTATGGTCCAGGACCTGTTTTTAACCTGTACGCAGGGACAAGAGCTACAGCAGCTGAGCATTTTTCTAAAGGAGATTTCTCTCCGCCTCTTTTCTTCCAGTATTCTTTGACTTGCTGCTGAAGCCCTCCCTGAACCTTCACCGAAGTAGTATATATTGACAGTTCGGAATAAAGGTCCACGGGTATTAATATTACCTCTTAAGTCAGTTTTTCAGTAAGAGCGAACCACTGAACAACACAGTGCAGAGGTGCTTCACCATTCATAGTTAGCCACAAGTTCAAAGGAGTATTTTAAGTTGTTTCTTCTGCAGGTGCCCTTCGCTGCCGAGCAGATTTCTGTCTACCTCTCTGTGGTGAGGGTGGAGTCTCCTGTTCAGCTTCTGTCTCCGAAGGCTCGTTGTCCCCTTGCTGGGAACCCGTATCACCTATCAATTCTCTCAGGAATTTGAATTTAGACAAAAACAATTGCCAGACCACATACCAGCCTGCAGGAAATAAGAGAAAGAAGGTACCGCTTAGTTACTTCATATACATTGAGTCAGCTCTCAGGCAGAGTATACCAGAAAATCAAGGAAAAAAATAGAGAAAGATTGGCTGCCATCTTAATTACATTCAATCCAACAGCCCTCGCTTCCTTCCGCTCCACACACACACACACAGTCCTTTCTACAGACCTGTAAGCATCAATTCAGCTTGATCAGGTCTGCCCTCATCCTGAGGCAAATGTTTAAGCTCCAGGCAAGGACCTGGACGTATACTTAATTGTAGTGCCACAGCAAACAGTAAGTGGGCCTCAGTACATAAAGGACATTGAGGTGCTAGAGCAGGTCCAAAGAAGGGCAACAAGGCTGCTGAAGGGTTTGGAGAATATGCCCTATGAGGAGCGACTAAAGGAACTGGGGCTGTTTAGTCTGGGGAAGAGGAGGCTGAGGGGAGACCTCACTGCTCTCTTCAAATACCTGAAAGGTGATTGCAGTGAGAGTGGGGCTGGTCTCTTCTCACTGGTCACAGGCGACAGGACAAAGGGAAAAGGCCTCAAGTTGTGCCAAGGGAGGTTGAGGTTGGATATCAGGAAAAACTTCTTTACAGCAAGGGTTGTTAAGCACTGGAACAGGCTCCCCAGAAAGGTGGCTGAGTCACCATCCCTGAATGTGTTTAAAAACCATTTGGATGTGGTGCTCAGGGACATGATTTAGTGGTGGGTTGTTAGAGTTAAGGTAGCATGGTTAGGTTGTGGTTGGACTTGATGATCTTGAAGGTCTTTTCCAATCTGAGCAAGTCTGTGATTCTATGATTCTAGGCAATGACACCAGTGCACAGATGTGGGGTTCAGCTGTCAGGAGGAAACAAACTTTCATGGTTGCACCTAAAGTAAGGATACCAGATTCAGTACACAGACACTGTAAAAAGGTAGGTAGTGCTAGGGTTTCTACCCTCCCTCAGCAAACACATTACAACGAAGGCATCCCATTTTAAAAGCTGCATTTCATACTCATTAAGCACACTTGCAGAGATCTTGAAATTAATACCATGCTTTACAATAAATCCTATTCCAAAATCATGATTCAGAGACCAAATCTCCTAAATTCAAAAGTGTTACCTCAACATGTCAAAGTCCCATTAAAGAAACACGAGCATTCTCTGGTAAATTTGTGTAACATTTAGTTCTGCTTCATTGCTAAAATGCTCTTGGTCCCAAAACTATTAAAAAGTGAATTTTACAGCTGATAAAATCACATTTCTACAGTATCTTTACAAGCACTTAAGATCCACCACCTCCTTGCTCTTAAATCAATGTTTCTAGAGCAGATAACCAAGACTCATAAATACATCTGCTTTTTTTTTGTTGTTTTTTTTTTTTTTAAATCTTAATCTAACCCAGACCCTCCCTTTTGAAGTCTCATTTACCTAAGTATTTTGATAGAGAGGCTCAGGTGTCGCCACACGGACAACTAATGCTAATCCCTTTCCCTTTAGCTAGCCAGTCAGCTTCCATAATCTAAAGAACAGAAATGTCACTTAACTGTACTTCACAGACAAGTAGGATAAGATTCACACTGCGATCCGAAAGCACGCTAAATTAAGCAGTACCGGGAACCACTGATCTTTGAGCTGTAAATTAATACTTGATTTTCCTATCAGAAGGTTCGTCCATTCGAGCTTATACCACTGACCTACACAAATATGAAGAGCCCTATTTCACAGAACCAGGGAAACCTGTCCCCTCCAGCTACACAGCTGTCAGCAGAGGGATTTCTGAGCATGGACAAACAGCAACATATGAAGCAAGGGGATGCACTAACAGGTGGCACTTGTGTAACTACAGCACCCTGATTTTCCCTCCTCTTCTACAGCCAGAGTCATGCAAACACAAACAGCCATCACTTAGGACAAAGCAAGATCCCACCCTTTCCCTCTGCCCCAGAATACTTCTCACATCCTGCAGACTTCATTTCCCTAACTTCTCTGCTGCCAGGCAGTTGCTAAGCCTCCACCACGTATTTCCTTTGCCTTTGACATCTAACCCTTTCAATTATTTCTGACTCAACCAAATCTGATGCCTGACAAATGCATTAAAACTCCCAGCACCTAGAAGCAGCAAGTGGCTGGTTTGGTGCCTTCTTCCTTTCACATCTACCCTTAGATGTCAAAGGAAATCCACAATTGCTGACAGAGACAAAATCTGGGATGCTACAGTTACAAGTGCATGAAAAGCATGACGTCCTACCAAGTCTACTTGAGCATATGGCGGGGGTGAAACTCTCAGCCACAAACTGCCCGCTTCAAGAAACCCTATCTAAAATACCTGCAAGGTAAATTAATGTCAATTAATTACAGAGAATGTAATGTAATGTCAATTACTTCCAGAGAACACGGGGAGAAAAAAGCAGAAATATTCAGGGCTTTCAAAAATGATGTTGCAGGGCACTTTACAGAAGCATGACCTGAATACAGTTGGTATAAATAAATGCACCAGTAAGGAAGATATTTAATTCTGGCAGGATAAAGTGCATTATATGCTTCTTTTATCACTGCAAACAGGCTATTTAACACACAGAATTACAGCTTGGAAGAAAAAAAAGCACTGAAAGACATTACAAGCTCCTTCTCAGACCTTCTTCAGAAAAGCAGCATTTTTTCCCCTCATGTTTGTTTTCAGATAGACCACAGTGGTCTGAAAACACAAAGCACCAAATATCACAAATGGACCACAAAGCTCACTAGCTTAGGATAGAATCAGGACACCCACAGACAACCAAGCCAACACGACTGGTTGTAGCCAATAACTGAACAGACCAGCATGAAGAGACGTGAAGTGAACCAGCGTGCCATGCACTGAAGTGACAAGAGGCTTCTCCACTGACTGCAGGAAGGACAGCTGGGCTTGGAAAAGTATGGCTGGGATTGGAAGGGACCTGGTTCAAAGGTCATGATCATCTTAAGATCACCTAGTTCCAACCCCCCTGCTATAGGCACAGACACCTCCCACTAGACCAGGTCACTAAATAAGGTCAGTTTACCCTGTCTCTGCCATGTCCCCGTCCACTGTGGCTTCACGATCTCCTTTTCTGAACTTCTTCCCATTATTATGCTCCCTGAAGACACAGTCCTCCCCGCACACTCTGCTGCTTCCACATCAAAGACTCACAAGATCTCCCAGACAAGGAGGTATAAGGTAATCAAAATAGAAAGATTCCTTTCTTTCACTTGTTCTCATTGCAGTGCCAGCTTGCAGGGGAAGTTTAAAAAAAAAAAAAAATACATCCCAAACAAATAGACAGTTCAAGCTGCCCATTCAGCTGAGACGCCCTGCCGCCTGGCAGGTACTGAACACTTACATCAGAAACTTCTTAGAAATAAACAGACTCCCAAAGAGTTGAAGAAAGTCACTCAGGGTAAAAGACTCCAGTAACAGTATCACATAAATACACGACTTAAAAAAAAAAAAAAAAAAAAGACAAAGACTGGGGGCAGATTCAAAGTACTGAGTTACTCCCTAATCTGTTGACAATGCATCGATTCTTCAGTCTCTTAAGAAAGCAGCAAAATTGTAACACCAGACATCGTTCCACGCTTTATAACTGTAAATTACATGATGTATTTAAGAAGAAATTAAAATGCTGACACGGGACAGGTGGCTGACACTGCGGTTTGCACGTATAATGCTGCCAGTCTGTTTGAGCAGGCCACTCGAAGAAGCCCTGCTGATTTAACTTCACCACATAAAACACTTGATCACAATCAGTCCTCCGGGACAACCGTACATAACCGCAATGCAAAGCCAGGGTTCCAACTCATGCTGCAGCAGGTACCTGAATCCAGAGTCTGGAAACCCTGCCAACAGCCAGTGCTTTGCATTCAGGCAAAATAGCAGCTCCCAGCCCCTGCCAAATTTTAAGCAGGGAGCGGCTGTCTCGCTCCAAATGCCACAGCTAGGTGCTGCCCAAAGACATTTAAGCCATGTTTGGCACTGTGCCCTCAGCACGTCAACCCCTCCTATAAATCGTGATGCAGAGATTGGACTGTAAGTCAAAGCCTCTGTCCCCAACTCCCAAGTATGCATCTCTGCAGTACCATGATGTTGAACACATTTTATGATTTGACCAAGTTCCAATAAAGCCACCGTTCCTGCTACTTCCTACAGTGACTCCTGGTTTGTTGCAGAAAGGCAAGAAGCAAAGTGATCTAACTGTTATGCTGCTCTCCCACAAGAGGGGAGAGGCACTGGCCTCAGATCCATCGATTTCATGCGCTTTACGCTGGCCTGTAAGCAGAAATTAACAGAGAAAGGGATGTCTTTATTGGAGCCTATTCCCATCTTCCTGGTTCAAATAGAAGAGACGCATACAAAACAGAACGGGGGTAACACGGAGCGCTGCTCAGAAGTAACCTGTTTTCTTATGCAAAATACAACTCACTGAGAAAGGAAGAAAGGTGATGTGGGAACAGCGCAAGAGAGTTTGGAGGGTTGGCTTCTATTTCTGCCTCCACTATCAACTTCCTGAACAGTCTTGCTAAATTATTTTTACCTCTGTCCCCACTGATTTAAAAATAGGATACTACTACTCCAGCAGCGAAGACTAAGCTCTGATGTTTTTCCATTTGCAACCAAGTTGCACACTTGTATCAGCAAGTTGAGTCACACAATCTTTGTTTTAAGGTCATTTGTGTCTCTTCACCACCGCCTTGCTGGCCTGGCTTCCCAGACGAGGTGAGCACACCTATCTGTTGCACTGAAGGCACTTGTGTGGTTTCACCTAGCTCCACCTGTTAATCCATTGGGAAAACAAACACGCAGAGGTAAGCAGTACTGGAATTCACCTCGGCTGCTCTTCTGTTTCATCCCACCTCCTTCACTCTGCACAAACTCCTAGCAGCTGCAGAGGAGCGAGGAAAGCACTAAACCAATGAGACCATGAGAGAAACCAGAGCAAGGAAGTCAGACTGGATGGCAATCAAGTAGAAGCAATTTACCTTTGGCCCACTTGTAGAAGAGCAACTGAAAAACAGCTACGGTTCTAGTCTCTGAATGGTTTCTGTGTCGGACGTGCTCAGTTTACAAATTTCACTCACTGTAAGCCTTCAGTGCTTCCTTAACAAATTGAAATCCACATGGAAAATGGCAAACGCAAGCACCCAGAAGCGTTAAACAGAAGAAGAAATCAGGTCACTTATTCAAAGTATTTCTATAGACAAATGCCTAATTCAGGCATAATCATTCGCTTTTCGCATGGCTGATGAACTGGTCCCAATAATTTCCAATACTTCCTGCTCTGAATTTTTACCTTCAGGAAGTTTTGAACTGAAAATCCTTCCCGCTATTTAAGTTTTCATAGCAGACGTCCCATCACATTTGGGATACGTGACAAATTCACACCATCCTGGGATATCTGCTGGATGTTTTAGTACATTGCTCTCTGCAAGCATTCACACCGCAAGTCCTTCTATAAGCCACTCAAAACCCAACTGACAGCTCTTCAGTCTCTTGACCTCGCAAGCCCTTTTCTGAGGCTGTTAAATACCTCTCATCAGATGGCTATAAAACATTCTTATCAGCTTAAGTTTACTCAAGCTTATATCCAGCCACTCTGGTGTCAGGTTTGCCCACTAATTTTATGCCTCGCTGGCTGGCGTTTACTCATATCCTGTCACACAGAGCGCTCATCTCCTTGGGAGACCAACGGACTGTAAAGAACAGAGACCTACAGCTAAGAAGGCGATAAGAAACCACCTATCACAGGCACAAACAATTAGGTTGAAGGTAGCTTATATTCCAGTTATTCTAATAGTGGCCTCGACACCACTTTTCCACAAATATTTTCCATTAATAATCTTGGCACAAAAACTAGAAGCATCCTACTACTAACTAATTAGTAAATGCTGATAACATTTTGGAAAAAAAACCATTATCAGCACGACATAAATCACTATCTAACCCTATCTAGTCACTTCTAGCAGGGTAACAGTTAAAAAGCAAACCCCAAACAATTGAAACGGCAGCTTTCTGTGCTTAGCACCTTTAACACCTAGGTACGATTTGGCAACCTCTGCAATAAGCTCTGATATTGTAACACTGATAGCAAGGCTTAGATTAGTTGACAAACCTTTTTTCTATGAACTTCAAACAGTAGAAGTTTTGGCCTCCAAAATACTCTTTGTTCACAAGCTTGCCGTTTTCCCCCTGTTGTGTAAAAGACTACTTTCTCCTTTTCTAAGCCTGTAGGCTGATCATTTAACATGACGTACTGCAGTTCCTCAGTAATAAGGCAACTGAACAACAGCTGCCTGATCACCTTTTTACAGACTGCTCGGTTTATAACCGTCGTATTCCCCCAGCTATGTATTTGCCAGGACAGGTATCTAACCTACTTACAATCTCCTCATGCAGAAATCATTACATGACTCCCACCACTCTACACTTAATAAAAAAGGATAAGAAAACTCTTGGGATTTTTTTCTTTAAATAGTGAAATGGAAACACGCTGTTTGAGACATAAGCACGTGATAGATCCCTGTAGCAATGGCATTCCCTATTTTACACTGAATATCTAACACTGTATTTGCCTATTTTCTTTCTACAAAGAATCAGCATATTTCAGAGGAATGCTTGCAATGACAAATTAATCCTTTGCTAATCCTCTCTTCAGGATACTAACAGTTCTGTTTGAACCCATTATATTAATTATCCCACATAATTTATGTATGAATGTACTTGACACTTATGTTCAAGGGCTGCTCCAAAAGTAATGCCTCCTACTTTACAGCATTGACCTGCGACATCAGAGGCAGATATTGGTGGTATGGCAGTAGGGGCTAAACCTTCCACCAATATTCCATTACATTTTGTTGCCATGCAACAGACAGCAGCAGAGGGGCACTCTGACAAAATGGCGTCTGACATGGAAGTGTGGATGAAACACAGGTGTGTCACTGAATTCCTCCATATAGGGAAAAAATGGCACACGCTGACATTCACGAATGCTTGCTAAATGTTTCTGGAGACCCAACAGTGGATGTGGGCACACTGAGATGGTGGGTGGTGCATTTCAGAACTGGCGACAGCAACATGAAAGACAAGCCACATTCCGGACAGCCATGCAGATTTTTACAAGTGCAGCATGCAGGCTCTTGTTCAACACTGCCGAAAACATATAGCTAATGGTGGTGACCACACTAGAAAATGGTGTTTTGTAGCTGAGAATTTGCTCTATCCAATAGTGTTATTGTTCTCCTCATATACAATGTAGCTTCCATGGAAATAAGTAAGAGGCATTACTTTTAGAATGACCTAGAGTGTCCATAGATGTTAAGACTTCATTTCACCTGCCATTTCATTATCCAGTACCTTGATATTGCAAAATCCTTCTGCAGTGCTTCACAGCTTAGAACACAACCAACTTTTTTAAGCATCAGGTGTCAAGTAAGTCTTCGCTTGACTCACTATGCTTTCTAAAATCATTTAGAAATCCAACAGCATTCTTTTTTTTTTTTTTTTAAATCTCAGAAACGCTTCATACTGAAGTGTGGTTGAGTTCAGTGTTGGTGGTCTTCTCTTTATTTTTTCTTCTTTTTTAATTCCAAGTTCAACACATTGATCACATCATCCACACGCACTACATCAACGCTTCCTTCCAGCAGCTCCCAAAGACCTGTAAAGTTGCGCCTCCTATTTAAATAACCTTTCTCTCTACATCTAGAAAGCACATGTTCCAGAAGTTTTGTTTTTTTTTTTTTAAATGTGGAACCAAGCATTGCTCTCAACCTATTCTAGCAAACACATAATCATTAAGGCTGGAAAACACCACTGAGATCATCAAGTCCAACCAGCAACCCATCCCCACCATACCCACTAACCACATCCCTCAGTGCCACATCCACACATTTCTTGAACACCGCCAGGGACAGTGACTCTACCACCTCCCTGGGCAGCCCATTCCAGAGCCTCACCGCTCTTTCTGAGAAGAAATTTTTCTTAATATCCAACCTGAACTTCCACTGGTGCTACTTGAGGCCATCACCTCTGGTCTCATCTCCAGTTATCTTGGGGAAGAGGGCAACCCCCTCCTCGCCACAACCTCCCTTCAGGCAGTTGCAGAGAGCTGTAAGGTCTCCCCTGAGCCTCCTCTTCTCCAGACACAACAATCCCAGCTCCCTCAGCCGTTCTCCATCAGACTTGTGCTCCAGAGCCCTCACAGTTTCACTGCAGTTTTCTGGACACATGACACAGGCTGAGGGGTACCAGCAGGAAAAGCACCTCTGCTCACTGGCATTTTGCACCTGAAGCACTTCCAAGCTCACAGTGATTTGGATACGAGGAGCAAGGGCACTCCGGCCCACTCCCACCTCCTGGAAACGGGGCCCTTTTTCATTCCCTCAAGCCAACCCATACAGAGAGGGGCCACCAGAGCCTGAGAACACAGCAGACAGGCCACAGAAACACAGAGCTTGGAAAAGACCCCTAAGATCATCCAGCCCAACCGCCCCGCTACCACCCATATTTCCCCACTAAATCATGTAGCCTCAGTACAACACCTATAAGTTCCTTGAACACCGAGGCCGACCCCGACCCGGGCACTCACCGCAGAGCATGAAGAGCAGCACACAGGCCAAGGTGGCCACGATCACCAGCAGGGTCAGCCCGATGCTCTGCCACATGCTGCCGGGCCCTTCCCCACCGCCAGGAGCGGGGCCCGACTCCCGACGGCGGTTCAGCGGCCCGCTCGCCTCTCACGCAGGGTCCGACCCGGACCCGAGGCGCCGCGGGGCACAGATAAAAGCCCGGAGGCTACAGAGCGCGGGCAGCACCTCGCATGGCCGCCCACCTCCCCGGAGAAAGAGCCGGCAGAGCCCAGCGCCAGCCGTGCCGGCGGCGGGCAGGCGGGGCGGGCTTTGGGGCGCGGCGTGGTGACGCTAGCAGAGCGCGGAGCACGGCGGGAGGCGTAGTTCCGCTCCCCGGGAGCTGGCGGGCGCCGCGGGCAGCGCAGACTACAGTTCCCAGAGTGCCCCGCGCCGCGCGAAGCGAGGTCCCGCGGCCGGAGCGTGTCCCCGTGTTATCGCGGCCGCCCTTGGTGCGCGGCGTTTGCGTGTGGGGTTACAGCCGGGCGCCCGGCTGTCGGCTGAGGCAGCGCTTTTACACCCGCACCACCCCGCTGCGGTTCCAGTTCCGCATGACCTTGGTGCCCGTGCCCTCTGCTGGCGCCGCAGCTGCCTTTCCTCAGAGAAATCTGGGGAAATCAGGTTACCAGGAGCCCTGCGGTAAGGGCGGTGCTCCTGGCTGGCTCTGACCTCGCCCTTAGCACCGCAGTACGATTATCAGCTTCCCTTCTAGCCTAGGAGGCACTGTTAATGTTTATAAAGCGTGTGTTCGATACACTACTGCAGCTTCCCATGGAGATGTCACCGCTGCGGGGGGATGTCACTGAAAAGCCAGTCCACTTCTCTTTGTGTTTCTGATATGGATTATCTTAAAATCTCCCCTTCCGACTGAAGCCAAAATCTGTGCTTTTCCTGCCCACTGAGCATCCCATGTGCCTCCCCCTCTTCACGATACCTCCAACCCCAAAGTACTCGCGCACGCAATCCCCCCGCTCAGATCCTTACAGCTGCTGTCCCTTCACCAGGTCACACCTGAGTCCCACCTTCCCATTTCAGACAGGTTAATACCCTGCCAAACCCACCTGTCATGTCTTGCAAGCGTCATCCTACTTGAAACACCTTTCCTGATGTGTCTCAATCACTAAGTACTTTGACATGTCTCCTCATCTTTCATTCTAACCCAAGCAGTTGTTACACGTGTGCTTAAGCAAGGTTTCTTCTGTATTGCAAACAAAGCAATAACAGTTACTACCATGTTAACTTCTGAAAAATAAATAAGTTCCCTCCTAGCTACGCTGTTCCGCTTCTCTAATTTTTTACTTCTCATGTATAATTAGGGCAAATTCTCTGGGTATGGAACTGGAACATTCTTTTTCCTCTAAAATAGCTGTCTCATTTTGGAGCTATTCAAAAATTTCATATACATCATTTTACAGTTCCAAACAGTTTTATGAATTGTAGTTAATTAATTCGCATCACATCCCCAAACCACATCACAGAGCCACTCAGCACCCATAACTGATGAAAAAATTATCTTGGTATGAAGTCATTCTGAAGTGATAAATATACACAGTGATGATACCATCTAAGGCAGTACGCTAGGAAATAAAGATGAAAGCAGGTAGCAATTACATTTTTCATATTACACTGCTCAGGCAGACAGCTTTTTAATCAACATGTCTTCAGTGTGGAAAGCTTTAATTTTATTAAAATGTGCCTCTCTAGAATGCAACATATAAAATGAAGGGGTTTCAGGCTCGAACATAAGGCACCTCCAAATGGTAAATCCTCTTAGTTTGAAAGAACTAGCTCATAAACCAAAGCTGATATAATTTTAGTTGCTGGTACTAGCTAGTCTGAAAAATCCATCTTCTGTCAATTAAAACTTTCTCAAATTATACTACTAGAAATGTGCTCCCAAAGTTGGTCCTCCTTTACTAAAAGCAAATCTTCTATGCTCCAGACTTTCTCTCTGCTTTCAATGGCCTGTTATTGCTGGAGGCCAGTGTGGATGTAGGACTGAAGTCGTCATCAGCCCTGACAGCATGCCAGTAAAGAAGGCTGTCAAGGTTGAAACAGTTGAACAGACAAATCCTCATGAGCATAGGGAAGAGGTAACTGTGGATGTTACATTTTAACCAAGTCAGGAGATAAAAGGAGAAACACTTCCTCCTCCAATCATTTGGTGAATACAATCTTAGTTATCAGATTTTTCCTAAGGCTATAAAGCATTTCCTGTGGACCACATGGAGCACTTTGTGTCAAACGAAACACATATGCAGATTTCCATCTGAATCAAAAACAAACAAACAAACAACAACAAAAACCCAATAATATTGTATGTATGTATTATATGCCAGACCATGGGGTAGGTCAACTACCTTGACAACCACCAAGCATCTGACACGGATTTCACAGAGCAGCACTGACATGCAATGTTGCAAATAAGACAGCTAAAGACAACCTGTAATCCAGTTTCTGAAGGCACAATCCTTATTTAAAGGGTGTGAAAGCCAATGCACCTAGACCAACCAGCTTTTTCACAGCAGCTGGTTAACTAGTGCTCATGTTTGTGCAGCAAAACAAGATGAGGGGTGTTATTATCTTTCATCACCAGGCTGAATGAAACATATGTTCGAAGTAACAACTGCTTTTGGATTTGCCCCTTTTGGCCTCTTTTTCAGCTCGCGTATGGGGAAAATTTTATGTTTCTCTTGCATTTAATTTATTTGTAGCACAGCTTTCACTGATGTCAGCCGCAGCTGTAAGTGCTCAGCACTTTGACAAATCTACATTGAGTTACCCTAAGGCAACAGCAGAAGGAAGAAAAAATCATTAACTAGCTCTAGAAAATAAAAATATTTAAATGATCTACCCATAATCACATGAAAATTATGTTATATAAGCAGTGTATTCTAGTCCTCCTAAAGAATTGCAGACACTTAATGAGATTATCTTTTCTCCTTTTTAACACCCTTGCATCATTCATGGCCTGCTTTTCATTTATCATACACTCTGTGCATTGATGGAGCAGGAGTCTTGCCAAAGGCTACTAATGTAAATAAGGCTTATTTAAATGAATATGCACAAGATGAGCAAGCTAAAGTAATCCAGGCAGTTTTTGTTCTACCATGTCCTATTTTTTTAATCCTTATCTTGGCAAATATCTTTAAAGGCAACTGGCAACCACACCAAATGCTGTAACCAAAACAGCAAATTTGACCCAAGTACTCAAGAAGCTGGCTGAGTAGTGATAGGTCATGCAGAAAGCGCAAAATGTAGCCCTATCTTCTATGCACAATACCCTGATGATCTTCCCCCCACCAACCTCTCTTTAGACATTAATACAGTACTATTTCCCAGGGAAGGAGCACAGAGAAGAGCTTGGGTCCACCACTTTCCCTCTGCATTACCTCATTCTACAAGCTCTTTGAGGAAGGACATGCCTTTTGGTGTTGGTCTCAACACAGCAAGATCCCCAGCTGGGACTTCTGCACGCTACCATAATCCTGAATGTATGAAAGAAACTATTCAGTTCCAGTTACAACCCACAGCAAGCTACCATCATTATACTCCTCACTGGAGACATCTGGACAATGAAGAACAGAGTGTCTAACCACAATCATTTGTGTTTACTTACAGTTTTTGGTTCAGAGCCATTAATTTTTCCTGGTTCTTGGCTGATTTAAATGAGCAACACAGACTATTTATATGAAGATGCTAAGTGTGAGAGGGATGGGAAGGTTCTCTTTGTGGAAATGTATAAAATACCAGACTGCATTACTAAACTATAACTGTGAGCACATCCAGGGACTTTTCCTGGACACTTTTGCAATTGTATTCCAGCTTTAGCAGAGTAAATACCTGCAAGCATTCCTTTGTTCCGAAAGAGGGTGCTAAAACATAATATTACAAAGCTATACAATCCATCAAATTAATACTTTCTGCAGCATGAGTTTATTATGGCTTAGTTTTTATTTTACAAGCCCACAGCTGGCAATTTAATACAACATTTACTTTTAGATTTACAGGCATATTACACCAGCTATAGTTTCAAAAACTAAAAACATTGTAAAAATGGCATTATACAAAGAAATTACAAAATGTGTTAGCTTTAGCTAACTGATTCCATGCAGTCTTGTTATCAGCAGTTCTTAAGCACTCATTGAGAGTTAACACAAAAGTCTATGATGTTAACCTGGTAACTCCCCATAACATCACATTTTAGGTACTTAACCAGTGTCTCATGTCAATAAAATTAGAAATACAACTGATGAGACAAGAATGATCACCTCTTCCATTTGAGATAGCTGCTCAGGGAAAGAAGGTAATTTTTTCAGTGAGCTGTACACATAGTGTTGACAGGACAAATCTGTGAAACAGGCAAGTCCTGAGTTTTAATTCCAAGTTTTGAAGGATATCATGATGAAGAGCAGAGACTGACAATGGGAGACATGTCTGAATTTATTTTTCTTTCCCGGACCAATATTTTGTCCTAGTGATTGAAACTTAGCAGCAGCTGAGTGCTACCAATACCTGTCTGATCTGTAGTAACTTGTCCATGTTGTTTCCTTCTAAGCTGGAAACAAGTAGGACTTGGTAGCTCAAAGGTGCCCTTCCTAAGATGCAGAGATGTGCAAAGCTTGACTGGACACGGTCCTTTGCAAACTGGACAACACTGCTTGAGCAGGTAGTTAGGCCAGATGACCTTCAAACGTCCCTTCCCACCTCAGCCTTCATAGGTGGCTTGTGATAAGGTCCAACCTGCAGCAATCCCTACATCAGCAGAACTCAAGTTAATGCCCTGTGGTATTTCATCACGAACAGGAGTTGTGTAACAGCACTGTCCCTGAATGAAGTGCTATTTAAATTGCCTCCATTTACTCTCTCTGTTTCTGAGGAATTTCAGCTGGAAAGAAGCAGTTCTGTTTTTCCACACGTTGACTTATTTTTCTTCCTGTCCTTGCAGCAGAACATGCTATTCAGTAACTACTCAAAGATAACATGCCTGGCACATGTCTGCTACACTCAGTGCCTGGGATCCAACCAGATGCAAGGTGTCACCCACTATGCAAAAGAGATGACTCCAAACCCTGCCTCAGCACACAGAAATAATTAAATAACTTACCAAAAAGATGAATGAGAGGAAAGGCTAGCACGTCAGCCTCAGGAATTATGGTAGTTTGGTACAGACTAACACAGAGGAATTTGGAAGCTCAAGCAAACAAGCTCGAGTCTATAAAAGTGGGCTAGGAGTTACATGAGGACATGCTTACACGTGAGGCTGCTGGCACATCCTTTCTGGGCAGGCAAGCAGCACTGGGATGCTAGCCATTCCTACCACATTTGGTGTATCTGAATCTAGAGCCAAGAAAGAGCAAGGAGTAAAGCAGTACATGAATTAAGTTCTTCAGGAAGGATCTGAGCTGTAGAACATCAGTGCTACGTTTTGGATCAATACAGCCTATACACATGGAACACACTTTAGTTTGTGGAGGTGCTACCTGTTGTGCACTGCACGTGGTCCCTTGGCTTGCTTCCATTGCCTGTGCCCCTGGCTCTGGGAAAGGCTGGTCGCTGAGCTCCGCTTGGCTGGAATCTGAGCAGCCAAAACTGTGAAGACAGCACTGGAAGCACTTCGTCATTTGTGGCAATTTTAATATTTTAATTATTATTTAATTAATTATTAATTTTAATATTTTGGGAAAGATTATTTAGAATTCACAAGCCAAAGACTTTTTTTATTAAAAACTAGAGGAAAGAAGGACATTTTCAATAAACCTTGATAGAATCATAGAATCATCTGGCTTGGGTTGGAAGGGACCTCAAAGGCCAGCAGGTTCCGACACTCACACCACAGGCAGGCTTGCCAACCACTAGATCAAACACTAGATCAGACTGCCCAGGGCCCCATCCAGCCTGGCCTTGAACGGCTCAAGGGATGGGGCATATACAATCTCTCTGGGCAGCATGTTTCAGCACCTCACCACCCTCTCCGTGGAAAACTCCCCCCTGACATCTAATCTGAATCTCCCCTCCTTCAGTTTAAAACAATCTCCCCCTGTCCTATCAATACCCAACCACACAAAAAAATTGGTTTCCCTGCTGTTTATAGTCTCCCTTTATATATTGGAGGGCCGCAATGAAGTCTCCCTGGAGCCTTCCCTTTTCCAGGCTGAACAAGCCCAGGTCCCTCAGTCTGTCTTCATAGGAGAGGTGCTCGAGCCCTGGGATCATCTCTGTGGCCTTCCTTTGGACTTGCTCCAACAGCTAGGTACCCCAGACCTGGATGCAGTACTCCAGATGAGGCTTAAGGAGCTTAAATAAATGTTTTATAGGAGATATAACGCTTTGTTTGCATTCAGATCAAAAATCGCTTCAGAAGGTGTGAATCGTTGTCTTTGTTCCGACAGGCAAAAAGCTTGTCCCCTTGCCTTTCTCCTGTTTAGTATCTGAGCAGTCATGGCGGAGGCCAGTAGCTCACGCTCTGTGGGACTTTCACCTCTTCCCTGGACAACCTAAACAAACAGATGGCTACCCATTGCCCCAGTTCGGTAGAGCAGGGACATCAATCTCAGCTTGGCATGGCGCGTGGAAGAACCGAGGCTTTGGGTCAGGGCAATTCCAGTGCAAATAGGAGCGCCGGGGCACCGATTGCATGCTCCCAAACTGGCATCTCCGGAGCTGAACCCTCCCCGCGGTTTCTCAGAGGCCTCCTGCCACCCTCCACGCCGACAGCGGGGCGGTGGCGGGGCTCCGTCCCTCGGGCTGTCGGCCGGGAGGCGGTGCGGCGGGCCGGAGGCGGTGCCTTATAGGGCGGGCGCGGCGGGCGCGGCGGCAGAGCCGGGCCGCTACCCTGGACAGCGCCTCGCCGCCGCGGCGCCATGGTGAGTGCGGGAGGCCGCGAAATGGCGGCTCCGGGACACGAGCGGACCCCGGGCCGCAGGCGGAGCCCCGGCCGCGGGGAGGGAGCGGGCAGAGAGGGCAGCAAGGCGGGGAGCGGGGAAGAGGCTGGAGGAACAGCATGGTGGGCGCTGGGGGTGGGCGGTGCGTAGTCCCCTTGGAAGCGTGCGGGGCTGCTCCGGTAGGTGCGCTCCGTTCTCTCCCTGCCTGCAAGTAGGTCCGTTTTTCTCTATTTCGAGGGGCGTTTGAGCAGCTTACATAAAGAGATTACTGCCGATGGCATGATAATCGAAGCACCCGCACTAGCCATACAATCTGCCGCGGCACACTTTCTTTTTTTCCACGAACAATGGAGTTTTAGGTTCCAGTCTGGCATTTAGGAGAGTTGGAGTGGAACAGTGCAGCCATCTGTTTAGCAAGTAGGAGCTTCTCCCCAGAGCGCATCGTGTCCTGCTGTCGTGCTAACTTCCCTGGAGGATCTCATCCCGTTTGCGAGCAGCGCGGCACGAAGTGCAGTGCTAACCTTACACAGTAGAAGAGCACCGTGCAGATGTTCTGCACTCCAAGGCATAACGGGGCTGAATACTCTGTCCAAGCTGGTTGTATCAGAAGTGGTGACGTTATTTTGAATAGAACCTAATTCTTCTTTCATACAACTTAACAGCAATTTTTTTTCCCAAATGATTTTGCAATATATACTGTAATTTCTGCCTTTTGTGTGTACAAATCAATTTGGAATCCCCTTCACAGTGATCTGCTGAGATATGAATGATATTCAAACTCTTTCCATGAATTAACTTGAGTCCTCTTCCTAACAGTCACCTTCTGTAATTCTGAACTTGTTTCTCCTATTCAGTGTGTTTGCAATCCACTCTGAGGTACATGACAGATAGGAAAATTTCCTCCTGAGAAAGACCAGAAATGGTGCACAAGTTTATAGAATCACAGAATATCCCAAGTTGGGAGGGACCCATAAGGATTGCTGAGTCCAACTCCCAGCTCCATACAGAACCACCCAAAATCAGACCATATTCCTGAGAGCATTGTCCAGATGCTTCTTGAACTCTGGCAAGCTCAGTGCCATGAATGCCTAGGAGCTCTAGAATGGCTTTCCACTACATTACTGAACAGCTATTTCTTACAGTGCCGGGTAAGACAGGAAAACAAAACATGACTAAGTTACTGGTCTAGTACTTGATCTAGCAGTTGGCAAGCCTGCCTGCAGTGGGGGGGTTGGAACCTGATGATCTTTGAGGTCCATTCCCACCCAAGTCATTCTAAAAATTCTATAATTCAACTGGACAACGCCTTTGGGCTTTGTATTTTAATACATGGTAGTTTAATGGTAGTATTTTAATACTACCAGCCACTGATGCTGTCTCTTTTATGATAAATGATTCCAATTACAAATAAACCTGGTGTTCCAGGAAGTAATTTGTATTAATTATCAGTGACTGGTACAGGTAACATCCAGGTTGAGACAGCTTGAGAGAAAGTTAGAATAGCCCGAAACAGGTAAAGTATTTCATTTGGACTCATCTCATTTGGACTGAGATGACATCAGTTATATGGGTACAAATAAAAAAAATGACGGACATTGACAACTTTGTATTCCTGCTAACGGAAATGATAGTTGACACTTTTTCTTAACCTATTATTTCTGGTTCTTAGAGCTGTTTCATTAACCTTTGAATTACTCTTTGAACAGCTGGCAGCAGTAGCCAGACACAGCTGTTCAGAGTTACACATAAGCTCTATTAGCATGAGTTCTATTAGCAAGTTGTTGCTCTCCAGTATCTGCAATAATCTGTTAGTGTTGAAAAGTGGCTTAGATTTTGCTATCATTATTCATAAATACAGGCATTCTGAGGAGAAAATGGCCAGTTTGGTAAAGTCCCTTAAGTGGAACCACAGCTGAAAATTGCTTTGGTTCTAAAAGTTTGAAAGAGTATGCTGAGAGTATTAGCGCCTGAAGATGAAACCCAAACTTTTGATGAAAACTGCTGGAATGGCACTAATGCAGGGTTAAAAGTTGTAGCTCATGAGTGTCTAGGTTGTCCTGGAGCTGACTGAGGGAAGAGAGGAGAATGCTACTGACAGTATCGGGAGCAAATGAATAATAAACTTAGATTTTAGGCCAAGAACTATGAACAGTATCTTATCATTCCTTTCTGAAGTGGCATAGGCAAGTGTGTGTTACTGGTGTCCCGTCTACTCTAATGAGAGAGTTTCATCAACATCACAGGCATTGCATCACTATTATTTGTAGAACATAGCATTAAGACACTTTAAAAAAAAAAGAATCATTTTGTTGAAGCAGCATAACAGTCTTCATGAGGCTTTAAGTGTTTCCTTATCATCCCCACATTATGAAGGGAATCACAGTGGGACAGTTCTGCTTATGTAGTTCATTACGGCTGTGCTTACTTCAGTGGATCTAGGTCAAACTACACTGGCTAAGGATTTGGCTGCACCCTTGAACTTTAAACCGATTATAAATTTTGATTTGTCAGTATATTTTTCATGGGGTCAAATCCCACATTTACAGAGTGAGAGTGTGTAACCTTGCACAGCGCATGGCAACTAATGCTTACAAAGAGGCTAGATAGCACTAAGGTAAGCATAAACATGAGGATGGCATGACACTGTATTTAATAGGTTCAAGTAGCTCTACAACAGTCCAGGTGCAGATGGGTTATTTAGATAGGAGGTAGAATATTTTAAGTTTTCTAAGAAACTTAAGCAACCAGTGTAATTTGAGATTGATGAAGAAGGACACCTAACTCTTCCAAGCACCACGGCCATTGTATCAGGGTATGATGCTTGATAAATAAATTCTTATTTGCATAGCTACTTATAAATACCTATTATATAAACTTGCATCCTGGCCTTCTTGTTGACTTCTTTCTTCCCTAGGAATATCCCACCCATTCTTTAAGACTGGTCATTGTATCTTCATTGCAATCACTCTGACTTGTCAAAAGAAACAAATACCTGTTGTTCATCAGACACTTTATTTCATGTTAATTTAGTTTAATAGCATTTATTGACTTTTATTAAAGAAAATAGTTAATCAGATCCAAAATCTTCAAAATCAAGCATCTGATGCAAAAGTTGGGGGAAAAAAATGCTGTAGTATTTTCTTTAGGTATGAATAAGCTCGAGAAGAATGTAAATACACGGTGCTAGTTTATTCCATGATTTAAGCCAGCTTCAAGTGTAAATCGCATCAGGTAGGAATTTTGCCTAATGTTTTCATACCATGCTATATGAGAGTTTTTGCTGATTGCTGCCTATAAAACTAATTTAGAAGCCAAGGCGTTGATTGGCATTTAGAAATAAATCATGTATAATTTGAGTCTCGAGTACAGATTTAGTTATAAAGTAAAATGTCACAAGTGAAGCTTGACTTGTAATCAAAGAAAGGATGGAAAGAAATTAGAAGGATAAAACTAAGTGTATCACAGAGCCAGAGAGCTGCTGGGATGTCTGCCTTGTGATGGAGCCATGGAAGGGCCCAAGTAGCACTCCCCTGCTATAGCAGAGAAGCAGCACCTAGTGAGACTGGGGCCTGCAACACTGCCATGTTACAAATGACATGCTTAAGAATTCAGGCATGTCAAATTTATCAGCCAATTTGTTAAAGCCTGGCAACAGCTGAGCTCATAAATTCATTAGTTGCATCCAGCCTGCATGGACCTTGACTTACTATGTGCTAAATACTTGAAACATGGTGGCTACATCTTTACCCACAGGACTGCTGCCCAGCTAACAAGGAGGATTCAATATGAAATTAAGTGAATATTTATGTCTTCTGTGGGGCTACTTATATACCTAGGTAACACAGCAAAACAAACAAACAAACAAAAAGCAATCCAAAACTTTAATCTTGAAGGGAAGGAGGTATCATTTCTTACAAATTCGGTTACATTGGCATTAATACTGAAAGTACTCTGATTAGATGTCACTCTAACAACAACTGAGTGGGCTGTTTGTGTTTGGGTTTTTTTGGTGTTTTTTTTTAATCTTAAATTCCTTCAGTTAATGACTTTTATACTGCACTGCATTTGCTCTTCATTAGAGAAAATTGACAGCAATACAGTGGTCAAGGTCAGAAGTCACAAACTGAAGGAAATAAAGGCCTATGTGTCAGAAATGGCTGTATGAACATATGCAATTAAAGGACAATAAAATGAGATAGTTTTAATCACCATTGGGGAACATTTTGCTTTTTTTCCCCATGAGGAGGACAGAAATGGAAATGAAACAATAAGTTCTTCATATTCTGTGTCATTATTTGAAAGCCGAACACAGCAAGGAATGGAAGTTGGGTGGCCAAGTTTCAAATAGCTACCGTAAAATCAAACATAGGGAATCTCAATAAAACCATTCCTTTCTAAGTTCTTAAAGACTCCCTAAAGTAAGCTAGTCTCTAGTTATCATCCAAAACATTTTGCTGTGAACAAAGGCAACGTGCTATGGCAGTCTAACTGGAGGAGTACCCTATAGAGATGAAGAGAAGTCTACGGTTGCTCTTATTTCTTCTGTGTGACAGTATCTCATGCTGTTACAGACACGTGGTGTTGCTGGGGCCTCACCAAGCAGCACAGTCATTAGCATTTCTATTTTGCTTGGAGAGAAGCAGCTGTCTGGATGTTTCCACGGTATAATTGGTTTAAGAGTTCTGGACTTCAACATTCCGGTTATATGTGGATTAAACTCTAGGATACCTACTGTTGTCGTTAAGGCAGGAAGGGAGCTCATTAGTTTGTGCACCCTCTTATCCCATGCCAGCAGACTGTTCCCTTTTACTGAGGTTCCATACCCTTTAAAGAGGTGATTTGGAACTCATTGCTCTGATTTAAGGCCTGGAAATTGGTAAATTTAGAATTTTGGGGGGAGGTGGTGGAGGAAAGACTCCCATGCTCTCTTTCTGGCTTCCTTTTTAAACTGGAAAACCAGCAGTCATTTCCTTTCCCCTCCTCACCTATTCTTCTTTCATCACAACTGAAGTCAAAAACGTGAAATAACATTTGAAATCCAGGTTCTTGCTCTCAAAGATCTAAGGGAAAAAAAGAGGGAAAAGATTAAGTAACGACCCGTTAACAGAAGGAGAAGGTATTTTCCTCCTGAAGTGTTGTTATGTGTTCTCAAGTAACATTTTGGAAAATATGCATCAGATACTGTTTCTTTGTTTCCCTATATTACACCTGCATTTTCACAGCCAGCATAAAGTTAAAAAAAAAAAAAAAAAACAACAACAAACAAAAAAAACCACTTTGTTTCTTGCAGTTCACTCTGAGCTGGGTAAAACTGCTCCCAAAAGTAATGTGCTCTCAAACTGGCAGGGAATAAATGGCTGGCAAAGTCATCCAGGGTGATTTCCATGCCAAGGAACTGGCACATCTATCAGCAAGGCAGTTCTGAATAGCACCACCCACACCCACTTGCTCTCCTGTCACAGACTGCAGCAAGCCAAGTTACTTCTACTGCAGTTCAGAAGGTCAGATGTGAGGTCGTGTGAGCTCTGCATCCGCTAAGAGTTGGTATTTGTGGCAGAACAGTATTTTATTATGGACACATTTTTCTTCAGTGTTTGTCAATAGTCCGTGCAATTCCAAGGAGAATGCCACAAAGTCTAGTTCTGTATCTACAGGCTTGTTGATCTGTTATTCACATCTCCTCACAGATGAAATAGTTTAATCAATTTGCAACTGCTCTTCTTTACAAATCCAAAAACTTTTCTAGTTTGATGAAAACATCCTTGTGCAATGTTTGTAGAAACATCTGCATCTCTTCTCTCAGCAGAGATGATGTTTCCTTGCTCCACTTCCTGGGATAGAATGCCAGTGTCACTTTGCTGTTACACAGGAGACAATACAAGAAGTCTTGACTGTGGCAGGTTCCACTGGAACCAAACTAGGCCTTGGCCTATGCTCTTTCTGAACGCGTCTTTTAATACTGACAGAAAGCTACAAATGAAGCAAGACAAAAACCTCATAATTTCCAAGCTTATGAATGAAAAAGACTTCAGAAAAAAAGTATATAAAAAAAACAGTTCAGATTAGCAGAGTGCTTATAAATTCCTTTCTTCTCCTCACCTTCTGCTTTTTTAGAAAGCAGAGATGACAGATGCCTTCTAAGCCTGCCACTGTGCAGGTGTGCTTGATATCAGCAGTTGTCTTCACCCTCCAAAGGGTATTTTACATGAGTTGCACCAGAAATACAAATCTCCCCCTAGAAATCAGCACCTTCCTTTGAAAAAGATATTTAAGGATTCTGGCGTGACCCAAAAAAAGCACCCTTGGATTTTTTCCTCTCCAAACACTCCAAACACTGGAGCAAATGGCTTTAACTGGAAGCTTAAAGATAATGAATCATGAATCTATCCATGCCAAAAACCATGGAAGTCAAAGTATATAACTTTTTTCTGGTTTTGTGGTATTCTGTTTAATTTCCAAACTTCTCTTTTCTTGCAGAAGGCTATAGTTACCTAGGCTAAGATTTTTATTTTTCTGCTGTGTCAAAAGCATCACAGGATGCTCACACTCCCCTTGAAAGCTAAGACACAGCTAGTGATTTCTGAGAGCAGAAACGCATTTGGATATTGGCTCAAAATTAGGAAATATGTGCATAGATATAGAAAGAGTAGCATTTAGTTTTATTGCTCTGAGAAATACCAGTAGCTTTCCATTTCAGTGAAAGGCAATATTGAGAACCTTTTGTTTTCAGTGCAGTTATTCCTTCCTTAGTGGTAGAGATTTTGTAAGCTTCCATTCAAATAGTATCTAAAAAAAAAAAAAATTGAAATATAAAAGACTAGATGAGAGTTATTTTGCTTACAATGAAAAACTGAAAAATATCCCCTGTAGCTTACCCTAAAGCACCACTCCTCTCTTCCACTTTACACTTACTAAATTAGCAGCATAATGGTATTTCACATCAGATATCATTGAAGCATATCCTCAGGACTTCATTTAATACAACTTTTTATGAAATAATTTATTTTAATCAAGCATAAGCTGTAGCCTATGGTAAGACTGTAACGTATCGTGCTCAAAGAAAATAGTACCTTGATTGTATCTTATCTAAGATCAAAGTTTAAGATACTAACTTTCTTACTTAGTGTGTGCAAAAGGAAGTCATCTCCTTCTGTGACACCCTTGAGAGATGGCAGAATTTAGATCAGAGAGTCTTTTGGTTGAAAACTACAAAGCTGAAGCCCAACCCAGAGAACAGATTCAAGAGGACGGGTGTAAAAGGGAGAAACAACACAGCACTATATCATTTTCCCTCTAGATGTGTTCTCATGAGTGTAAGAGAGGGTTTGTATTTCAAGATTTTGGCTCACAGCTCATGGCTCCACTTGGTATATGTGCATTCAGAAATACTCAAGTCCTAAGCACTCCGTTGATAAGGAATATCCTGATAAGCTAAAACCAAAGAAACCCATATCAGTCTCCTAGTCTTCAGCAAATTTGGGGGCTCGTGTACTTTTTTTTTTTTTTAAAAATGTTGCCCCTACCCCTCATAGGTTCTCCTCCAAATATGAATGCACTGGTAGACACCGATGCAAACATGATTCATGACAGTTCTCACTGGCTGCAATAAGGTGGTTATTTACATGAAGAGGACACACCACTGTGGAAGTGATACTGTCATGCAAATTAATACTGAACTGAATAACAAGGTATTCACTGCAGCATGACCCTCTGTGACCCTAAAAGCAAAATGAGATCATTAAACTGCCATGATTAATTCATTCCTCAATCCAGAATTAGATGAGGTTTGAATATTTATTACCTGAAATTATCTTGCACTTGACTCAATAAGCCATTGTGAGATATATTATCATCAACATTCTGTTGTTCAGATCTTCAAGTTAATACATCAGAAAACTGTATCTAAATTATAAAGAAGAAACGTGTATAGTTAGGATGAAGGAAGTGTTCAATGCAATTAGAACCCTCAGATGGCACAGTGCTTAGACCTAGCTAGAAAAAGCCCTGAAGGACATCTTCAAATATCACCTACTGATTCTGTCTTAGTATCTTGCTGAAATAAATCATTTCAAGTAAATGGTTAGTTCTAAAGACTCGGGATATTTTCATTTCTTTTACTTCACTTGTTTAAATAACTCTCACTGCTACATTTGCTACCCCACTGCATTTACAAATTCTACAGACTTCAAAAAAGGTGTGTTTCTTTCTGTAGTCTGTTTTCTAGGGGAACTGTGTTTTGTTGCTGCTTTTTTTTTTTTCTTAACTCCTTAGTATTCTATAATAGATTTAATAGATTTTTCATCATTAACTTTTCCAGTTCTGTCAGACAACAGGTTTTTCTGTCAAATAGTTATTCCATGTCTGCTAGTTACTTTTTATTTGGCCTTTATTTGTTCTCTAGGTTAGGCAGATGCCCATTTTATCTGTCTTTAAGGATATATGAAGTGATACTTAAATCATCTGTAACAGCTCTAGGTACCATCAGTGCTACTTCTAACATGTCACTTAAAATGAATGCATTTATTACATTTACTTATAAGAAATCGTCTTTTCTACAAAATCTAATTCCCAACAGCACACATTAAATGCAAAATAAGAAATGATGCTTCTTCTTTGAAGCAACAGCTAAAATAAAGAGACTTGGAACATCTGCTTCACTTGTTGGAAACTTGAGCTTACAAGGAGCTCGTTTTCTGGAAACAGGCACTAGAGACTTGATCGGTGCCTGTGATGTATATCACGTCTCAATTTGGGCTGACCTTGCCAGCAACCCTGTTTTCCTTCTGACAGCTATCTGTCCACTCCAGGCAGTGCTGAACCTCATCTATACCTAACAACTGAAGGAACCTGTATTTTTCCACATGACCTCTAACTTCGTAAGTTAAGGCCCTAAGAACTGCTATGATACTTTCAGAGGTAATTAAATCAATCCAGAGGAATGTGGCAGTCACTGTGGTGTGTTTTTTTCCATGTAGATGAGAAGTCACATGGAAATTCCCAACTTCAGGACAGAGTAGAACAGTTCAGTTGGAATGGACCTACCAAAAATCAAGTCCAACCACCCAACCACTTCAGGGTTAATAAAAAGTCCAAGCATGCTTCTGATAGTGTTGTCCCAATGCCTCTTGAACACTGACAGACATGAGACATCTACCACCTCACTAGGAAGCCTGCTCCATTGTTTGATATCCCTCAGGTCAGCTTAGGTTGAGCCTGGCAGGTGGTCTCCCAGCATGAGGAAAGCTGTGTGAAAAGCCTCTACCAGGAAAGCCAATCTTTCAGTGCTGTTCATAATGAAGGAAGCAAAAGCCATATTCATAAGACTAACATATCTGCAGAAGCAATGAATGTCTTTCTAGGCATGCGTCCTGTCCACGTTAGCTATCGTGATATGCTCAATCTAAATTTTTTCTGCTTTTGCTTTCCTTATTTAAAATCAGCAGTTAATCATAAATGAAAACTACTATCAATCCAATAAATTAGAAGATCAAAATTTATTATATAAAACAGATTTGAAGCTTATAAGTTAAGTTTAATGTGATTTTAGTTTTATAAGAAAACACTTTAACCCAAAACTTTGCATTTCCTTCCCAGAATGTGTTGCACTCATAACTATAAAGTTCCCAGTACTGGGTTATGTAGCTGCATTCCTCATGCAGCAGTTCGGTGGTTTTGAATTTGGGTAATGACCTCGAAGTGAAATTGAATGGCTTTGCTCATGTTGCGAGATTAAGGCTGAAACCTTAGAAGCTTGGATCTGAACTCTAATCCACAGCAGCACACTGCAAACACCTCCTCCTCCATTCTTTTCCTTCCCCTTTTCCCTCTTCCATCCCTATAAATCATTCGGCAAGTATCTGTGCTTCTGCACAGCACCTAGGCAAGAAAGAGCGTAACAAATGACTGCAAAACACTAACAATTTCTCTAACAGTCAGATAAACATAATCAGATTTCCTTCACCTTAACTGTAAGAACAAATCTGTAAATTGAGTGCTGTTGCTTTTAAGGATGTGGCTGAAGTAGGCTACAACATGGCTTATCATACCAGCCTCTGAATGGAGAACACGTGGTCTTTCTGAACTGAACAAACACACGGTCAGTGTCACTTTTACTCCTACTGAGGATGAATCTCCTTTATTCTTAGCCTTCCCTGCCCCAGCATCTCTCAGTACCTTATGCTGCCTATAGCCATGCTCTGAGTAAGGAAAAAAACTAGTTGATTTCTTACAGCTGGCTCAGCTCTGCCGTTTCTCCAAGTCCAGCAATTAAAGCACCTCTAGCTAAAGACACTGCCACAATCACCTTGCAGCACTTGGCTGCTCTGCCACAATCCTTCATTACAAGTTTTGAAGAGAAATTGAAGTACAAAGGCTCCACTCCTGGCTGTGTGTCCAGTCAGTCTGGCCAAATGGGCCATTATGCCCATGTACAGCTCTGCTGGTCCCAGTGGCATTCAGCATTTACTCAAAAAGTATTGGGTTATAATTACACAATAAGCGACCTCCCTCCTAGGTCTCCTGCTTCTTCCAGGTCCATTCCCATATGGCAAGAAAATGGGAGCATCTTGTGGTTTATATCTTACATAATTCAATAGATGGAGCACTGGGGAAGACTCTGATGCATTGTGCCTTTGTGAAATTAGTTCACCCAGTCTGAATTTGTTTATACATGAAATTTTCCAAACAGGAAATACAGCTGGGTAGAATTAATCTCAGTGGCTTTATTATGAGGATTAAAGAAAATACCTATTAAAGAGTTTGGGGAAAAAAAGAAAATGCAAAGGCATTATTATAGAAGTGTTTTTGTGGGTTTTAATCCCACTTTGCACAAGTTTGAAAGTTTAACTTTAACCTCTAGAACATGTTAACTTAGGAAAACAGGAACTTATCTTAGAAGGACTACTGTTTGGAGGATCTATAGTAACTAGAGAAGTAACTACAAAAGCCAACCAAGCATGTGAACATCTGTCCGATCCTGCTCCTGTAGATGAGATTACCGCTCCCATCCCTTCACTGCAGCACCAGAGCGAGCTGCTGAAGGGAGCCAGTCAGAACCGCTCAGTACTGGAGAGCCCTGCTCAGGGAACATGTTTTAGAAAATCCCTTTTGATCCCCCTGCCTGTAACAGGAGGTGCAGGCAGTCCCTTGCACATTAATCCCCGTTGTGGGGACACAGAGTTACGTTGCAGACGTCTGGGACAGCAACCAAGAAACCTACTTCTCAGGCATAGAGTCCCCTTTGTCTCACTGCACTGCCAGGATTGTGGGAAAACACAGTGGGTGTTTTTTTTGTTGCTTATTTTTTAAGGTTCGTTGTCTAACTAGCCACGAGATCCTGCACACAGGTTTAAGATCTGCTATTCGTCTCTCATTCTGAAGTCTGTTAACAACGGAAAATTGAGACAAGATGCTCACAGTACAAGCAAGGACATATTGTCTGTTTGTAACTTTTGCTTTCTCCATAAAAATATCCAAACACATATGCCAAGTGTAAGAAAAGCCCTGCACGCATCGTGCTAACTCAAAAAATCTGCTTCTCTGCAGTGACAAAATCTGAAAGTAGCGAGGAAAACTGAATTATCATGATGTGGCATACTTGGGAAAGTGAGCTGCCTTGTCAACTTTTTACTGTAATCCTCCCTACATTTACTCCTTGCCTCCATCTTGTTCATTTAGTGTATAGCACTAAATATGGGATGCTGGATTCTTGCTGCAAAAAACTTGGTATTAACGTATGTGGCAGAAGCTGCATACAAAGGCAAAGCTTTGAGGAATATTCTACTCTGAAAACAAATAACCTGGTTAATCCAAAGCTTTAAAATGGCAATTGCTCTCCTTTGTGCTGGTGGAGTTATTTTGCTGCGCTTCTCACAATGCAGCTGTCCGTCTTGCTCTTACACAAGACGAGGTGACACACTGCTCCTTCATTAGGTAGCTTGGGTTGGCATCATTCATCAAGTCTAGTTGTTCAGGAGCAGATATGCTAAGTTGTGCAGGCTTTCATATGGGTGATGTAAAGTGAGTTCTGATGCTGACCCAATCTTCTCAGCCCTTTGAAAGGCCAGCCAGAGCTGAAGTGAGAAATAAGGAAGCAACTGTAACAGAATTATTCCATCTGTAAAAACCTCTTTGTGGCTCTTTGTTTGTAACATAAGGACCTTCCTGCTCCCAGGGAAATTTTCTCTTGTTTGAGCCAGGACTAGTTCCAGGGGGCTGGTGCTTTGCCTAAGAGAGCAACTTACTCAAACTAGTAGGGGGAGGTAGAATTTTTTCTCCCTTTCTATTTTTGACTCCTTGCCTTTCTGTTTGTTCTCTTGCAGTCATACAGGCCTGTCACTGTCAGGAACCATGCCCCATCTCAGGTCATACCATCATTTTAAATCTGATTGTTAGAGCAAAGGAAAAACGAGGTCAATAGTTGCTGCCGTTTTCTTGGGAACTGACAGGCCACATCTAAGGTCTCCCTAGAGAAATCTTCTTTAATTACAAGTTAAGCTGATGTTCCCCTGTGTAGTAGGTAGAATCAAGCAGATTACTTTTAAAAGGATTGTACTGATCTGCTTTGGTGACAGTTTCATTTTAAAACTCTGATAACGAGCAAGCGGATGAAATATGAAGATGAGGTTTTGGGGATTGCATATGACTGATACATTGGTAAGAGGGCCACAACAGTTATTCCTTCTTCCTGCTCTTCTTTTAAGACCACATGAGTTCTATTTTGAGCACTGTGACTGCTGCGTTTTGTTTCAGTGATTACTTAATACAATTATAATGAACAGAGCAAAAAAAAAAAAAAAAAAGAGTTTGGAAGCTGTAGAAGGGAAATCCTGCAAAGAGAGATTATAGAAAGGGTGTTTTCCATCCTGGAGAGAATGACCACTCAGTGTTTTACAAGGTAAAGCAAAGAAAACCACATAATAGGCTGCATGCTTTCAAGTACTTAAATTATAAATAGATGTTAGGAAAGCAAATGATTATTAATTCGTTCTTAACACGCTTTCATGCTAACCCAAGAAATTGTAGTGGGAAAAGAAAAAGAACAGAAACCTTCCAGATTCCTTTTCCTTGTCCTTAAAATAATGTAACAGCTGATTAATTTTGTAAAAGCAATTTGTCTCATGATGATATCACCATCTCACAGCAGCATGGCTAATACAGTCAATAGCCAGGCTTACCTTATTCTATGTGATAAGGTAACACTGTACTTTTTATGACTCGTAGCAAGTTGAATAGTCTAAAAACACTAATGTCCAAAATAACATTGAAAGCATGAATGAACTTTCATGAGAAATTGTTCTACCTCGTAGGGCTTACTCACTTTTGACACTGATGGTGCTTCAACCTGATCTGAGTCCTGACAGAGGCTGTAAGGCAGGTATTTCTCCGCCTGGGTCCTCATTCCCAGATATGGGCTGAGCGGGTGTAGCACCGAGCAGGACTGCAAGACGCTTGCTGAAAAGAAACATCTTGTTAAACAAAAATAAAAATCCCAGAGCAGAAGGGGCCTAAGCATCAGTGCCACTTCTCCTGAAGTGAAAAGCCTGGAGCATGTTGGCTCCTCATCTGAGAACAGCTCAAAGTCCTAAGCCTGGCATGGTGCGCGAAAGACCCACCATAACTTGCCTTCTTGAGTAGGTTTCCCAGCCTGAGCTGACCAGGTGAAGTACTGTCTGGAGCACAGACAACTCCTGAAGCAGGTGTTTGCCCCCTTCTGCTCCAGGACAACCTGCTGCCTGCAGGAAAAGCCAAGTCCGTACCTTTCTGACTCTCCTGACAGAGGGAGTGCTTTACCCTGCACTGCTCTAGTTGCATATTTTCCCTGCTCCTTCAGATGGAGCGCTACAGGGCACTGGGTGAGAGGCAACAGGGAGGTGGGAATCATGCTCCCTCCTCCACCACCAAGCCCCCATCCATTCCTGGTAAACAATGCCATTTGTATCAAGCACAGTGATGAACATACATCACTGACAACTGCAAACCACATCAGGCAGTGTTTTGCATCCACACAAAGAAGGAAAGGAGTGAGAAATACAATCCAGATGGCAGTGCTTGTCTCAGGGATTAACCATGGACCTCAGTGTCCATCAAGAGCCACTTACCCAGCACGTTTTTGGGGGGCAGCAAGCAAGCTCACTGAAGGGCTCTGCCTCGCTGTTGTGAGAGCCTTGTGGCAGAGCCCCGTCATTAGTAGGCCACTCTTTCTGTTAATGCTCTCTGGGAGTAATTCCCTGAGAGCTGTGAGATGTCTAAGCAGGGGCTTGTCAGGAAAGCTGTGTCCTCCTCTATATGTAGGCCACCCAAACTCGTGCTTCACAGAGGATGACAGTATTTTTCCACCTTCAGGCCACAAAGCTATCTGCTGACATGGTGTCACTGAAGGCACCATCCAGTTGCTTTAGAACCAGCAATAATCCACCTAAAAACAGCAGGAGAAAAGAAGGGACAGGAAGGGTTCCCTGCACAGCCAATCTCCTGCCTTGCAGTTTGCTGCAGAGCACAGGTACGCTGTGCAGGAATTTACAGTACAAGACCACATCCTCTCATCCTTATTTCCAGACACCAGCAGTCACATATACTGCAGTCCTCAATCCATGCAATGAGGAATATATTTGGTGAATCCTTGTCAGGGGTCTCACAGCGAGATTCCTGTTCATTTTAAGTTTTTTTCTACAAGCTCAGGCCTAGTGAAGACAGCTTGTAGTAAGGGAGATAAGCGAACTCACTGCATCACTGACTCCTTTGAAGATCTAACTCTCCCTCACAAGATGTGTTCAAGCAGAGAGAATGCAGAACTAAAGGTCAAGGAAGCAAGGAAAAAATTCAGTTTGCTGTGTAAGCAGTACTTTTTAGCATGCTCCTGGAAACTCAGGCAGACTCAGTGTTCTGCTTGGTACAGGTTCTACTGGCAGCCTATCCCCTACCTGAAGGCTCTGTTAACCAAGTGGTGAATATCTCCAAACAGCAATAAAGTAAGAGAACCATTGGACACAAGTGTCCTCAGTTTTAAATGAGGAGGTCAGAGGAGAAGCTAAACAAAATATTTCAGAAAAAAATCTATTATTCAAATTCTAGCCATCTAGGCAGCTCCATTGCCATAACTGCTGAAGATAAAACTTGAGGCTACATTTAGCTGTAACTGCTTAACAAACTTCGCATTCTTCCTTTCATTTTTCACACAATGAATCATTAGCTCTTCTGCTTATTGAGGAAGACACTGAATACACAGCATTCCCTTGCAGGTAGCATAAACCAAGTAGCTATCAAGCCAATATTACTTGAGTCTTCCTCTGCAACTTCCTCTCTCTTATCTTTTCACCCTCAATAATACCACCAGCAACTCAGCTTTCTCTATGGTGACTAAATCAGCACAGGAGAAAGCGGTCAGCACTTCTAGCTCTTCATGCAGCTGTTCTCAATATCCTCAGGAGAAAATGTCAAAACAGCCTATGTGATGGCTCAGCTCTTCCACCAACTTATTCAGTCAGATAACCAGCAGGCCTGCAAGCTACCAGTCTCACAGAGGATGCCAACCTGTATTCAACCATTATCCATATATTTGGAAAAATAACATTTGGCTGCAAAGATGTTGTCCTCTTTGTCACAAAAAGTGCTGAATTTTGTAACAGCAACTGGAGAATGCCCAGACGTTCACACACACACATGCAAATTTTAGCAGCAGAATGGAGCGTATATTGCAAGGTGTGAGAAAACAATGGGAATAAAATATAATCTGGTTGGAAAATATTGAAATTCAGATAAACTGCTTTCAAACAAAACATGATATCTTTAAGAAATACTACATATTTCTCAAGTATGAAGCAGTGCTATTCATTGTAACTTTTAAGTTGCTCTTGAAGTCCTTTCAATAATTTACTGACCAGAAAAACAACATCTTTCTTTCCTGGAGCACTTAAAGTTTATTGTAAATGCCTTTAGGAGAAAGGGAAAAGAAGTATGTGAAGGTCATTCATTTTTTATTTTCCCTGCTAACGCTGGAACAATCTTCTTTTGTGTTGTTTTTTTTTTCTCCTCCACTGTACTATACTTTTCAACCAGACTTTTTTGTACTGCAGTAAAAATGATTACATACTTGGATTTCCAAAACAGAGACACAGATTTCTCTTTTCTCGTAGCTGTAAAACAATAACTGCATCTTTAGATAGAGTCATCAATAGTTCTTTCTATTTTAGCTGTTTTTGGTTACCTTCTGCAAAACAAGAGCACTACCAAACATTGTTCACTTATTACATGGACAGTGCCCTGGATGCACCTGGACCACCAGCAGAACTTTCCTTTCTGAAGTACTGCATGACCTGGGTCACTGCTGTCACACTAAGTTACATTCTTTCTTTAGGACAAGTCCAGTTACAAAATTCTGCTGGCTTTGCAAAGCCATTTGTTAGGAAGGAATCAAACAGTGAGATTGCTCTGCTAACACAGCATCCCACATAGATCCACACTGCATGGGCAAAAAAGTCCTTTGGCTAGCACCCTTTAACCTGGAGGGCTGTGCTGCTTCTTGGAGCTATGACAATCTCTGGGCTGGTTAAGTCTTTGTAATGTAGGCTCTCCCTTAATCTTAGTCAGTCATCAGAATTGAATCAATGTCCAGGAATGTGGAGCACAGAAATTTCCATATCAAATATGGAGTCCAGTTTCTGATTCTTGAAACAATCCATCTGAAATGCTAAAAAGGAAGATCTAAGATAAGTTCCCTTCCAGCTAACTTCTTTCCCTTCCTCCCTTCCTGTCCATTCACTAGGAGAGGCAGCAGTCCTCCTCCAGGTGGCCAGCCGCTTCCCTCCTGAGCTCACTCTGGCTTGTTCCTACTTCCAGTGAAGTTACCCAGCAGTGAACTCCATACATTAATTACAAATTGCATAAAGGAACTCTTTGCTACCAGCTTCTGGGTGTCCTGCCTCCCAGTTTAATCTAACTTCCCCTTGCTCCAGTGACACAACTCATTGCAGCCTCTGGCTCACCTTTCTGCCTTCAGCTTCATCTATCTCTGCTGCTTTCCTCTCTAAAACACAGAAATCATAAAAGATAAAGATGACAAAAACCCACAAGGTTGTCTGAAGCAATCTTTTGATGAAGAACTGTCCCCCATTGCACACCTTTGTTCCAAATTAATTTTAAATTCTCCAGGCAATAAAAAGATAAGCGATTCATTTTGCAAGCAGTTACACCACAGTCCTGAGATTTAACTTAGTTTTTGCCTTTCTTCATTTCAGCCCCTATTGCAGCCACTACTTCTTTAATAACTGTGCATTCAAATATGTGCAGGTTACCTAAAATAAGTTTCTTTAAACATGCTGATCAATTCAGATTCATTCCAGTACTGCTCTGTAGCTGACTATTTTGTAGAGCAGAAATCTCCAGGGAATTAAGGAAAAGATGCCATCTCAATAAGAGTAAAGAAATCACCATACAGTTAATATATATTTTTTCTATCATGCTTGTCTCAAATATCACATTTACTTCCAGAAGCTGGCACCTACCTCGGGTTTTTGTTTGAAGCCTGAAATTAGATTTTTGTTGTATAAAGAGTGTTTTAATTTCTGCATAGCTGTGTAAGAACAAATAATAAATCATCCTGGACTTCTTGAGATACTAAATGCTGTTATAGGCTTTTGCTTTAAAAAGAAGCCGCTAATATGAAAGGTTTCCAGGTAGTGCAAGATTGAAAGCAGTTTACTCATCTGTAGGAAATTTATTTCAGAAAGCCATTTAGAATCCACCTAATCGAAAGAGCCTCACAAACATATACCTGTTCGTATATATTTAATAATACTTAGTAATTAATCAATAATTATTTATGTTTTAATCCAAATTATTGTCTGTAAAAGAGTTTTATGCACTTGAAGAACATTTTGAATAGAAGTTCATCATGCCAGCTTAGGAAAGCCCAGTATTGCTGTCTCTGAACATGAAGGAGCCTTTTGTTTTATAATCTTTAGGGTTTTCCTGGTTATGGAGACTCCATGCCTGGGGTCCAATTCTCCTTCCAAAGGGTTTGCGGCTGCAGCTACGAGAATCTAGGATCTGTGTTCCTGTTCTTGCACTTCAGTCTCTCCCAGAGGATCAAAAAAGTTAGTCACTTATTCCCTTTTCTGTTGCAAAAATATTGAAACTCATAAGGAATGTCTACATTTCATGATCATCTCTGGCTTTATTTTCCTTCTCCATCTTTCCACCTGGGAGCTTTGATTTGCTTGAATAACCCAGTGTCTTTTTTTAGGTGTAGGTAAACAGGTCTACCACTAATCTATCCTAAATCCTGCCAAACTGCCAGCACTGCCAATGTGCAGAACCATGCCCTGTACAACAGAAGGAAAGTCATGAAACGTACATTCATCTTTAGCCTTGTAGCTCAAATTCCTTCATTGATAAAGGCTATTACAGTGATTTGCCAGAGAGAAGTACGTTCTCTGAGCAAGTATTTTTGTGCAGGTTAATTTTATGTGCTTGTCTTTAAAAATACAGCAGATCACATTGAGCAAGCCATTTTCATCTGACCTGTCCAGGGACACTGTTAAGGGCATGTTCTAAAGGCCCGAAATACAGTCTGGTCTTTTGCAGAGGTGCTAACAGAAAGGTGACAGACCACTCACACAAAACCACCTACATTTTTCAAAGCAGGAATTTTTTTTTTCCCCAAATCAGTAGCACTAACAAAAATATTGTCTTAACAACTGTTAAATCTATAAGACAGACAAACAAATCTGTTTCTTTTTTCTTCCTGAAAGCTAAAATAGCCTGTAAGAGAATTAAAGGGGAAGCAAATGCTGGGAGACTTTTAAGAAGTATGCTTATTTATTTTGATGGGTCTCCTAGAAACATTCCAAATTACCTGTGAAAAGCCAACCAGACACTGAATCAATCCAGTGCTAATTAGGGTAGACCGGAGCAAAGCTGAGAACAGGTATGGGTCCCCACTGGGTCATTTCAGCACACACATAAGGAGGTAGATTTAGTTTTCAACTGCCTCAGCTCCTCCGTGTTCTGTCTGTTCATCCTAGCCAGACAAAAGAGGAAAAATATCAGAAATTAGAACAATGAAATCAGTAACCTATGCAAAAAGCAGTCCTAGTATTAGGGGTCTTGTAAGCGTCATTCTGCTCTTCCTTATTAATGATAATTCCACAGTTCTTATTCCATTTCCTTATTCCCACTGAATTGGTTGAAGAGGTTAGTCTCTAATTTCCATTTAGAAGTGGCCTAAAGTAGATTTGTCTACAGAACTTTAATATGAAAGGAGTACACATTATTTCCTTATTACTTACATGTTAGATGTGCTTTGCGTAAGGCAACCATGAAAGCAGCTAGCTTTGTACATTCATTCCTGCAAGTCACTTGAATTCACTGAAGGTTTTTTTTCTTTTTTAACAAAGCAGAAAAAAACACCAAGCTCAGGAGTAGCTCTGTTTCATATTACTGCAGGAAGATTGAGCAGTAATATGCTCAATCTTCTGACTGAGCAGATTACTGAGTGTTGCTCAAAAGGCAGTAGGTACAACATGAAATGATAGCTGACAAACTTCCATAGCTCAAGGATATAAAAACAGAAGCAGGTCCATTGCACGTCTCCTGGAAACAGATGGACATTCTCAAACAAAAGAAATCCTTTGGCTGCTGATGGGGTTGTCTGCAGCTGAGAAAACACCCATTCCCAGGGCCAGCAGTCAGGACACCTTCCTGCAGTCTAGCTTGGTTTCCTCAGTGCTATGAGGAATGAGAGTATGAGACTTTCTTTTTTGGTCATAAATCATTAGTTTTCTTTTTTCAAAAGAACTGGAGATGAGACGGAAAGTCAATATACCTTTGTTTTGGGTAGTGGTGATGTTTCTAAGATAAGGTGAACACAGCAGCATCTTGCAGAAACAGAGCTTCTCAGCCTGGGATGCTACAAAACCTCTTACTCCCTGGAAGGTCTCAGCTGTACTCATGTATTCACATAAAAGCTGTTCACTTTGAACATTCTGAGAACCAAAACTTAAGAGGGGAGGAAACACAAGGGGAGCGCCAGGAACTTCTCTCTGCCCAGACCAGAACCCAGCACCTGCACCTGCCAGTGTGCAAATGTGGATCTTTATGAGGCAGATCTACTGATGGTGACTGCATCCTAAGCCATCGTGGAGATACTGTATCATAGGATATCCCAGAGTTAGAAGGGACCCACAGTGATCATTGAGTCCAACTTCCGGCTCCACACAGGACCACCCAAAATTAAACCACATTTTTTTCTGAGAGCACTGTCCAAACACTTCTTGAACTTTGGCACTGAAAATGACATCCATCACAGATGGGTTTGCTGTGATGGTTGCTGTTCATTTGTAAAACCTCATCTCCAACATGGTTTCCAGCAGTGAGGCCTCTACTGTCATCTAGACAATCTGCCCTAATTTCATCTTTAAAGAGTTTTTGGTTTTTTTTTTTTTTTAGGAGCATCTGAAAGCTTTTGACCGGGAAGTAAATGCATTTGTGGACTATATGTTTGGACCTCGAGGTAAGCTGCTTTACCTGCAGTCCTTTTGGGAAACCTTGTCTATTCAGATTACCACTCAAATATTCTGATAGTTAGAAACAGTCAACAGCCAACATTTTCTATCTTATAGTTTGTAACTGAAAAATATAAACGAGGCAGAATCATGAAATTTGCAGGAACATAACACTTGTACGAAATCTGTGAAAGCACTGCATTTATAGAAAGTCAACCGATCTTTTGTTTTGACTGTTTGACATATTATCTGTAAAACAAATTATAAGCAGTCACAGGTCATACTGCAGATGCAAGAAGAAATGGAACTTTTTTCAAACTTGCAAACTTCAGTAATTTTTAGAGTCCTTTGTTTCTGAAAATATCATAAGGTCTCAGCTTTACATCTTAATATAGATAAAAAAAAAGACTTCTACTTTCAGAGAAATCAGATTTAAGTAGAAGTTCTGTTCTTGGACGACTGACACTCAATAATCCAGGCATTGTTTGGTTCATCTACCTAACAAATAGCCTAGTTCAGAAGGATGCTCAGCACAGCACAAATAAAGCACTCTTAGCACCTTGCAGGATCGCATCCACAATTTCAATAACCTGATAGATGGCGTGAAAGAACAGACGCATCTTTCTACTTCCTGTTCTTCTTTCTGAAAGAGTTTGGCTGAGGATAACTTGAATAACTGTAGTGCTGGTTTAGCAGAACTTGAAGGTGCCTAATACCCTGTTAGGACTGCAAGGACTGAAACGGGTAATAGCTGTAACAGTAGTTAGAGCCAGGGACAAAAATACTAAAGTAGGACGGCAGAAAGAAAGAGAAGGGCTACTGCAAGATGAAGATGGAAGTGTCAAAATCAGGATTAAGATTAGAATGGGGCCAAGCAATTAAGGTCAAAAGTAAGAGAAGAGTTTAGACAACAGACCCAGTCTTCAGCAAAGGGTCTTGTGAGGCTGTCTTGCTGCTGGCAGGCCTGGTTTTCAGGTTGTCCAATTTCAGGAACAGCATTTAAAGCCAAAATTGCTGCTGGTGGAGATGGATGATTATATACTTATATACCCTCATTTTCTTGCAATAATATCCTCTAGGTTGCAGAAACAGTTCTTGCTTAATTAGGAGGACAGGGGAAAGAAAACTGTGACATTCTTAAAACCAATAAATTCCCATTTTTCTTAGCTGTCTGGATGAGTACAAAATGTCTTCCATCCCTTCTGCTGTAGATGTGAAGCTTGAAAGAAAGCTTTCTAGTGAAGAAACAATGAACAGCCTGGGAACTGCAGCAGAAGTGATTCAAACAGAATGAATTTGTTTAATTAACAGCCTCTACAATAATGCGTTTTAATATTAGCAAAAAAAAACAACCTGATAGTTAGCGTAAAAGTACTACTTTCTTTTTTAATGGAAGTGGTGTTCTCCACCATTCCTCTTTCCTCGTTAGTTCAGAGCAAATTTTTTTGAAGGGGTAAGCTGCAATTAATCCAACACAGAATTCCACACAGATCTCTTTGGATTTTTGCAAAGCACTTCAGTTAAGTGTTATCTGTAATACCTGCCAAGTACATCACCATCCCTCTCCAGACATCAGTGCTGAAGATAGTGTTTGTTACTCCATGCTTCTTCACTATGCTCTTTTGTGTGGAACTAGTTGTATAATGATGCTGCATCTTACATTTCATGAGCAAGAAAACTTCCTCCAATATATTTATACCCATAAATAATTCACAGCTAGCTGCAAACTGTTTTAAATTGGGTAGAATTGCCCCACAAACAAAAATCTAATGAATTCTCGAGAACTTTCCCAATTGTCTAAAACCAACAAGTTATTCCCTTTATTTCTGTGCACATATTTTCATATCCTGTACCCACTTCATTCAGCAACAAGATGGCTTAAAATTAAACATCAAAGCTCTATTCTTTTAAAATCAATCCCACATTTGTGGTCTATATTTTAGATAGCAACACTTGAAATAGCAATGTCACCACAGTGGCTATAGTTACCATTACCTCATGCCAAATGGGGGACAAAACCAGGCATGAGTTCCTGGAGGCAAACTCTGCTCACGTTAGTAGTTACCAGGTTAACACAAACTGCAGTACTGCACAACTAGAACAAGGGGTGTTCTGTTAAAGATAGAAATTTGATTGAGATAAAGGTCTCTTCTCTGCTTGTGCTCTTCACTGCCAGCTGGACTTTATACATAGATTTACATCAAATTTACATTAGACCTAACAGACCAAGTCCTTTAGATCAGGGAATAGAAGACACATACGTAATTATCAGTTGCATCTCTTGATAAGAAGTGGTCTTAGAAATTGATGTTTGTCTATGTTATTCTGGATAGATTATCTGTACCAAGGACAAAATGATTAAGAGTGAAATAGATATGTTGCTCTGAAAAAGCTTTTTCCAGGGCCTTCATGCTCTACCCATATTATTTAATGTTATGCAAAGCAGCACCAAATTGTAAGACCCAAATCAAGTTAATGGGTTGCTTTTTTTAATCTGTCAAAGAAGCAGAAGAATAGGTATATCTTAACAAAATTAGGATAAAGTAATAAGCATTCTTTCTCTACTCAGTTGAATATAAACAGTAGTAAAGCATTGGTACAAAGCCATCTACCCTTAGCATCTGAAAAGCTCTGAATCTACTCATAAAACAGCCGGCCAAAGCTATACAGTGACCTGAATCAAAATGTTTCTAAGCCTCACTGATAAAAGGCTGATATGTTTAAAGAGCCTGGGAGGCTTCCCACGCATTTCAAAGGAGCCAAGATTTCACCCCAAAGGTCTGGCACATTGTGGCCAGTGACTGTGAATGAGCTTATTCACAGAACAATCAGCTTGGGTGCGCCTGCTCCTACTCATGTTGTCATCCAACACTTCCACACTGTGGTTTTATTCACTGCCGCAGTCTCAAATTCAGATGCTGAATGTGTGCAACAGTGTAAAAATAATACTTCCTCTCATTGACACTGTATTGCTTGAACACAGAGTAACCTACTGTCTGTCAATATAAGTACTTTATTTTTTTAAAATACAGTCCCCTTCCTTTGCCTTCCCACCACTTAAAGACCTCTCTCTTTTGTCACTCAAGGACATGGAAACAAAACAATCAGGATTCTCTGGCTACTTTCTGCTAATAACTGTCTTACCTTTCGAGGTACCAAGGTCAAGATGGGAAACAATCAGTAAGAAAACTGGTTTTAACAATTTCTCTAGACACCTGAAAATGAAGCAGAACAGATTGTAAACAAACTTGTCATGCTGACCTGAACAAACACGAGCAGTTCTGATTTTGTATGGATCACGCCACATGGTTGGGGCCCACTCACTGCAGAGGAAAAACTAGCTTTCTGAGGGCATATTAGGACAGAGTTGGTGCTGTTTAGTTTAATTTGTATTCTTGTCTCTTTTAATTGCTTTTCCTTTTTAAGCAAACATACTGCTTAGTTATCTGATACCATTTGGCCTTTGGGCAAGTAACCTTTATAAACCAAATGTCGCAGTCCTCCAGTGGGGAGGTCATTTTTAGAGAGCACTCTTGCTGATATGGCTGATTTTTCATCTTCATTTAGGATACCAATTACATAAGTTAAACCCTTTTGCTCCTAAAACATACGCTAGATCAACACTTACACATACAACCTTTCCCTGTCCTCTGATTTCTGTGTCCTGCTTAGAGGCCACATAGGAGCAGAATCACCTCAAAAACATCCATTCCAGAGCTTCCCAAACCTCTTGTCGCTTTTGAGAGGCTTGTTGGAAGCATTTTACTCTCACACTAAGGTGACCTCGAATAGGCATTGAGATCTGAAGATAGAAAACAGAAATTACTACCTTGATAATGCACCGCAAAGCAAGGCCACCCTGAAGGAAGGATTGTACTTTGCAATACATGGTTGTGCTCTCATGACTGATTTAGCCACACACCTCTCCTCTACTGGGGAGAGGAGCTGTGTTTTGGGAGTCCAGAAGGGAGAAGCAAAGCCAGTAGAGTACTGGACTTCCACGGTGACTTATGTCTGACTGAAAGGCTTTCCTGCAAAAGCACTACATCCCATGTGGAGCCCATTCCAACAGCTGAAAGTGACAGCCACTGTGATGGAAGTGAGGTAGGAAGTGGAGGAAGACTGTAATGAACCAGAAAGTGAGCCACGTTCACAAGCATTTAAAATATCACTTTACATATACTGGTACATATACATTTCTGAAGAAAAAATAACCAGACAGAAAACAAAGCAAAACAGTGATGTGCAACAGTTTTTAAAACACTCCAGGACACTTGGTGTGTGCATCACCCATTGAACAGTCCTTTCCAAATTCACCACAGGCTGAAAATATAGTAAAATATCTTTTCATACAATATGAACACCTTTTCTTTAACTCCTTTTAATTAACCTAATATCAGTCTTTTTAAAAAATATACTAAATTTTAAACAGTTTCTGGGAGCAGAAAGAACTAGTGTGAACTGCACAATAGCTTCTCACTGACTTACTTCTTCCCATAGTCCATAACCTGTGACAGATTTAGAACAGCCTCTTGGAAAAACCAGCCATGATGCCCTTTATTTCCTTAGATAAACATCCAAAGAATGTTGTTGTGAAGAATTAACTCTAAATTTTGCTCCATGATGAAAAAATAAATAGAAAAAAAATATTCTCTTGCTTATGACATCCAGTTGCTCATAGGACAACAGAACAGTTCCTGCAGATTGGCATGCAGGATTAGGCTTTGCTCATATACACTCAACTATCTGATTACTACCAATAAGATTACTTGTGTGAATAAGGCAAGTAGTATTTGACCTTAATATTGCATTTCAGAATCAGGCAAGTGGAACAGAAACCATGAGAAAGCAAGCTTTTACATTTGTAAAAATCATCGATAACCATCAAAGTAATCATTTGCAATTTCTTTTTTAAATACAGTGTTTTTGGAAAAAGCCTTTGTAGAAAGGTTTTCTAGCAAGTATTTTACTTTTGTATGGACATAAATACAGAATTAAAATAATATGTGTGAACTGGCAACTTTTCATGCATACTTCATATTTAATACTATTTTCAAGCTGTCTGCCCATTAACAGGTTAAGATATGGTTTAATTAAGCTAACATATTAATAAAAAGGCGTACCGGCTTGTTTTCTTTTTTCATTTTCTCATTCTTGTTAAAATGAGGAGATGAAAGCAACCTTAAATTATTAGGGAATATTTTTCTGTGGCTTTCACCGCATTCTCTGAACTAGCATGCCACTTTGGAGAAGGAAATAGCAATGGAAGGCTCTTAATGTGAGCAGAGTGCGGCAGATCCACTCTCAGGCTTCTCACAGACTTTTTTCACAATATGACGTATCATATTTTAGCCGTATTTTACTATAACATTAATTGCTTGCTGCATGCATTTCTTTTCAGATTCCAGGGTTAGAGGATGGCTCCTTTTGGACTCTTACCTTCCCACATTTTTCCTCACTGTCGCGTACCTGCTCTGCATATGGCTTGGCAACAAGTTCATGAAGAACAGGCAGCCTTTCTCTCTTAGGGCTCACCTCATTGTATATAACCTTGGGATTACGCTGCTCTCCTTGTACATGCTCATAGAGGTAAGTGTTCTTCGATGCAGCACAGTTGACAAAGGTGAGAAACGTACATTTTTTTAGCAAAAAAAATTCTTAGAAGCATAGTTGTACCAGGAAATTTGACATCAACAGCAAACTAAATTTAACGACAGGCATTTAGCAATTGGACAGCGACTTGCAGAGTACCTCCTCAGCTTAGTTATCGGCCAGTTTCAGCTGTCCTTCCTGAGCTCCAGTCCATCCCTGGAGACAGCTGGCCACTACCAAGGCAGTGTTTACAAGCTTGAATTTGAATCTGCAGCAGTTGCTCAGCTAAAACATGTCCACACCTCATTGTTCAGCACACATGAGTACGCTCAAGGATTGTTTTTTTCATTTGCATGACTGTTGATGGAATTTGTTTCATACAAATGCCTACATTTAAATGTAAACAGATTTATGCGAGAGTTAGTACTGATTTATGGTATTGGCAATTCACTGGTATTTTTCTGCTGTCCTGACTAAAAAGCTTCCGTCACGTGGCCAGATAGCAGAAACATTAAATGTCAGACTGATGATAAAAACCTGCCACTTCAGCCGAGAGCAAGTGCTGTGGGGACCTGGAGGCTAAATGTGGTCTCACAGATTATTTTCTAAGTGTTTATCAGGAAGGAACATGCTCACAGAAACCAGAATCCCTTCAGAACCAGAAGTGAGGTTTGAATGCATCTGAGAGTTTCTACAGTAGCAAAGGTCTCAAGCAGCACTCCTCCACAAAGACATATGTGCTTTCACTGTCCTGTAGGAACAGAGCTAGCCTGAAAGTTGTTTTAAGTCCAGCAAGGCTAGACTCATTCATCTTTCACCCAACACATACAGACTTTGACTGGTAACAAGGCACAGACCTGGCAGGCTGAGGCAGGGAACACAAACACTGTTCTCTCTCCTCTCCTGTAAGGGGATGCATTCATTATTGCATTTCAACTCCATTTCCAACTTTTCACATTGTATGACAGAATTCAGGTGATGGTTCAGCCACAAGGAAGCCTTGCATGGAATAATCCTAATCCCTCCCTTCGATATTATTTAGAAGCTCCCCTTTCTCAGTTCTGTGATAATTTCAGTACTTTTAAATTAATATTCATCACTTGAGGCTTTAAGAAACAAACACTAGAAGATAAAAAAACACAAAGTATTTTCTGAGTTGGCTTAAAAAGTGACTCAGGGCATGAGAAACCTGGGCTGAACGATCTGCTTGACATTACAGTGTGATCTTTGTAGGTGTGAGCTGATACCGCACAGCCTTGCCTGCAAAGCCATCTCAGCATTTCTTGCTCTATAGGCTCTCAGCTACACAGCAGTTTCCATGAGAAAAAAACAAGGACAGACCGTTCTTTTAGCTGGACAAGAAACTTCGCTTCACTCGGAAGCCAAACAGGACCCCAAGAGGTTTCAAGCTTTAAATTAATTTGAGCTTAAACCCAAGTGAGTGGCCAGGTCAAAAGGCCAAACAGCAATTCAGATTTGTGCCTTTGTGCAGAGGACTGACTTTGCTACACAGAGCTTTGTCCTGGTCAAAGCTCCATCTGGCTTCTGCAGTCACACTGGGTGACTGAGAGCACAGGACAAGGCCCAGAGCTAGGGAGAAACAAGCCCAATTATTGCTGGATTATCTGATGACTTCATACTGATTTTTCTCCAGAATTTAACCAATCACTTTAGTGTTTAAATCTCTATATCTATATGGATAATTTATCTATAGAGATATCTGTCTTTAGTAAGATGACTCAACAAAAAGGATTGATTGTACAGAAAACAAAAATACTGCTCCCTACCCCTTGTAGGCAGATTTGGCCTGCCACAAGCAAGTAAATAAGAATTTTGGCAAGTTGCAGGTGAGTGAAGTTGTGTTTTGCTTCCTTCCTATCCTTGTAGGAATTGCACTGAATCACAGAATGGTTTAGATTGGAAGGGACCTTTAAGATCATCTACTTCCAACCCCCTGCTATAGGCAGGGACACCTCCCTCTAGACCAGGTTGCTCAAAGCCCCATCCAGCCTGGCCTTGAATGCTTCCAGGGAGGGGGCAGGGAGCCAGATCCCTTCCAGCTGCCTCATTGCCCTTCCCTTCCCAAGGCTAACTTCTCTGCAGATGGTCACTGAGTTGCACAAGTCCTCAGATAAGTCCCTTCAGACCTGGCCTCTGTAGCTAGAGGCTGCTGACTTACACCACCCAAACTGCAGCCAGGAATGGCTGGCAGTGCCTCCAGGCTCCCAGTTTCTGTATTTTTCTGGAACTCTTGGACATCAGGGCTGCTTTATTGCAGATTTCACAGCTCTGGACTATCAGCCAGACTGGTTGTACGTCACAGAAGCCACTCTTTCATAACAGGGTCTCTGTAATTTTTTTTTCATAGCCTGTTTGCCTGGTTCCTATTCACAGCTTTTCCTGTGAAGGAGCAGAGTGGATGCTGAAACTTGCAGACCTGCCTGAGGAGCTTGAACATCCCCGCTGATGGGAAACAGGCAAATCAGAATTGTTTGAGTTAGAAGGGACTTGTGAAGACCTTCTAGTCCAACTCCCTTACAGTGAACAGGGACACCTACAGCTGCATCAGGTTGTTCAGAGCTCCATCCAGCCTGACCTTGAATGACTCTAAGTATAGGGCATCCACCACCTCTAAAGGAAACCTATTCCAGTGCTTCACTAAATGGGAGGGCAGAAATCTTCTTCGGTAGTGAATAACGTTACAGTGACTCAACATTTCAAAATACCTCATTTCCAAAGCCTCTCTCTGGCTCCTACTCCCTCTGTCTTATATGGAAGGTAAGCTCTTTAAGACAAGAGTTGTCTATATTTAGAGCCTTCTCCACAGTGGTTTATGTAAACACAGCTGATCTCTCCAGTGAGTATGATTCAGGATTAATTCCTAATTAGAGAGATCTATAACAAAGGCCTTACTCTTCCACCTTCCCACTGCACCTCCAACTCTCTGACCTCTGTAACAGAGATAAACTACAGAATAATGAGCTCTATTATAAAGATGAATAACAGGTTTTTTTTCCTATTTGTCTCTTCTTGGTTTTGTTTATGAGGTGCCACACATCTTCTCTTGTGATAGCGCCAGAATGGAGTGGGTACTTCTTAGATGTTCAAAAGAAAAAGACCTTGTCCATGTTAGGAGTACATCTCCAAATGCAGACTGTCCCATACGCTGGCTTTAATAAGAAACATGATAAACCAACTGATGGGGATCACTGTGCTGCAATTCTTCAGCTCCTCACTGCGCCTAATCTAGTTTAGTAGTCCCTTGACTGCAGTTGTAGCAAGAACTCTTAATAAAACATTTTTAGATCTTCAAAGGCAGATTTCCACTTCTGAGCCAGAAGGTTTCTCCATCACACCATGGGCATGAGGTATCTCAGAACCAATTTTAGCTCCATTAACTTTGAGTCCAACCAATCCCTCAAGTGTTTAAGATGTACCATTAACATAAAGTCAGATATCCTTATTATCCTCAAAGGGCAAGGTCTCAAAACTTGCGTGCCATGAGTTAGGTGCCTTTGAAGGCCTCCCAGAAGGACAGTTTACTAGGCCTTAATCTAGACACTGAGCTAGGCAAACAGTTTTTCTTGGAGCAGAGCTTTTTCCAGTTCTCTGAAACTTAGACACAAGTCTTGTGCTTAAGTTAGGGAGGCTGCAGATGCATTGCAAAGGGGTCAGAAGACAATTCCCTCCATTCCTGCCACTATAAAGGAAAGCTTTACCAGACACTTGTTAGGAGATACATACTGCTCTCTACCATTAATGTTAGTAGAACTAGGTCAAGCCTACAGATACAACAGTTTCCAGAAATATTTTCAAAAATATGCACAAAACAGCTGTCATTTTAATAAAAACCAAAACTTTTAACAATTTCACTGAATCAAGATATGCCTTTCCTCTACACAAATCTATGGCTAATACTGTGAAGGTGCCAACTATGAACAGAAAACCAGCTTAATGTGAAAAAACAGTGAAGTCTTTATGTATTTTAAAATTAATTCATGAGCAAGTCAGCTCTCAGACCACACTCTGTGGACCTGCAGGATCACAACTTTGATATTGAATTACACCTGGAAACAAAGCAGACAAATGCTAATCTCTGAACTGAGAAACTACTCACGTGATGCCTCTCTTCATCATTAACAGGAAATGACATAATCTCTATTAGGGTCTTAGCTTGCTTTCCCCAGCAGTGTCACTACTGCCCTATTTAAAATAAATCTCATCTAGTCATCGTGCTCTCACTCAAGTCCTTTGTCAATTGGGTACTGAGACCACGGCTCTGGCACCATCTGGGTCAGATTAAAAAGATCTAGAGATGTGTCATTAGCATATGAGTGGTGTGATATCTCAAGCTGCCTTTATCCTCAGGTAGCTCTGCAGACTTACTACAAATCCATAGGAGGTGAGAATTGTAAGTAAGTAACCCATCTGTGTGAGTAAGCAGGACTTGCATATGGGACCCCTCAATCCAGAGGGAAAGTCACAGCTGCCTACTGGGTGCCAAAGGAAAAGAGCAGAATTGCACAAGTACTGCAAGCCTAGTGCACTAAGCTTTTTAGAGAACCCAGAAAAGAAAATTCTTATACCTTACAAGATTAAAAAGCATCATGATTACCTCTATTTTTCATTTTTCTAGGAGCTGAAAGTTCAATGCACAGTAAGCCTGAAGTTTCTGAGTTACATTCATGACCTGAAAGCAGATCCATAGGTACCAAGATGATGGGAGGATTTCCAAGAGTTTGAGAATTGCATTCTCTGTATACTCTGATAGCAGAGAAAGATCAAAAGCATAATGCTAGCATGATCAAAGGGCCACCATTTTTAGACCTACACATTGCAACTAGGATGATATCTCAAATGACTAAGAAGCTCCGTATGATGCCAGAATAAGAGGGGGCAAAAAGAAATGAAATTCTATTTTATTTCATCATTTTAATGACTAAAATGAGAAAGATGTGCTTCTTAACTGTGCAAATGTTTAAAAGGTAGAGCAGATAGAGCTTGAATAGCAAAAGATCTAAGGAAAGTTTAAAAAAATCGTTTTAGGTCCTAGTTGTTTTGAACTGTCCTGGAGTTTTGCTACAGAAATCCATAGATTAACTCAAAAAAAAAAAACCCAAAACATTACATTACAGATCGTAAGAAATTATTGTTTAATCCTTCATGAGTTGTCTAGAAGATAGCAAGTACAAATTTAGCAGAGAAACAAGGACTGGTACTTGAGGTGAAGGCCTCCTTTGAAGTAACTCTTTTGTTTGGATAGAAAGACCATCTTAAGCTTAGGGCAGCAAGAAGAAAAGGACAAAATGAGAAACCAGAAGAAATCAGGTGTACTTTTCTATCATTTGGAAAAAAAGGAAAAACTGAAAAACTGGACAGCAAAAAGTCACTGAGAAGGCTGTACAAAGCAGTGAAGCATAAGGACAAAAGTAATCAAGCTTTTTAAGCAAGTAAGAACACAGTTTGGGTAGAATTACATTTCCAGGCATTCTTCTACCCTAGTCAGAGAATTTGTTAAGAGAACTGAGGAGCTGACTTTGCTGCTCTCATTTGCAGTTCTGGCTGGACACATCATCCCCATAGCTCAGATTTCATTCTCTGAATTCTCCATATCTTTCCTAATGACCTTCCTGAGCTCTGCATTTACGTGCAACTTTTAGCCAGTTTATTCATAAAGCAGCACTCTGGCTCTCACCTACCTTTTCAAATAAGTTTTGGTAGGACATTACTGGAAATTAAGAGCAAAATTTCATATGACAAGGTTTATCACATGTGCAAAGCTTCTAATATCATACAAGGTAGCATACAAGAGCTATTCAAGACAGGAGATATAATCAGAAATTCACAGAAAGGAAGCCCAGAAGATATTTCTTTTAGCCTATTATAAAATCTCAGACAATAGCAACACAAAAGAATTAGTATTTGTAACTAAGTCATTTCCTCATTAACCCTTCCAATGGTCTCTGATATACACATAAAGAATATTGAGTGAAACTGGCTGGGAATTTCTCAACAATGTGGCTTTACATTTGAAAGAGTTTTTCTTCACAGAAAAAAAAAAGATCAAACATTTGCTGATTTCATTAGGGAAGAGGCTTTTAATTTTGTGACTGATCTCAAAATAAGGAGAAAGCATGGGACCACTTGCTTCCTCCTTTCTGGAACATGTAGTATCCTAGGCAGGACAGGAGACCTAGGACAGGTTCCAGCTGTACACATTGCAGGCTGGGATATCAAACATCATCTTTACAGTACAGAATTAGCCAACCTTTTCTCTGGGTCAAACCTGTTTCATTTTTGGACCTCTAATTAGACAAAAGCATTACCAAGGCATAGCCAAAAGTACAACCTTTGCATTTCTGTCCTCATTAAAAATATCTCGCATCATAAAGAGGAAAAAAAAAACATTTTCATTGTGAAAAATCTTGTGGATTCAGCACTCATTTCGTGTTTGGCAGGACACCATTACTAACATTGCATCTGGGGAAACTGAGGCATTGACCAGATCAGGCTTCTGGCATTTCTCAGTCCTAAGCTGAGCAATCTAGCCCTAGACTCTTCCTAGTGGGGTGTACAGTCTTGCCAGACTACAGCTTGCTTAAGATCTACAGGGCCCAACAGCAGCTCTCTGTTCTATCAGAATTCTTAGAGACCTGTCTAAAAATAGGCAATCTACATTAATTATCTTCAACAAATTATGTTCACAGATGGCTTTAAAATTGAATATCTTAGCCAGAGAACCTGTCTGAAAGGTTTTAGGTTTGGTTGTTGTTTTTTTTGTTTGTTTTGATTTTTTTTTTTAAGTTTAGTTTTAAGTTTAAGATTGAGCTAATGATAAATCCAGGATGATTAATGTTATGTTCCACTATCTGCTTACTGTATGAAAGTGCAGTTGCCCACGTACCATTGCATTGTGCCTTCACCCCCACCACTTGGGGATGGGAAAACAAATCAGACTGATTATTGTGAATCCTTATTCTCTTTATATTTGAGTAGATGAGCAAAGGTCATTTATTGGTGTAGCTGCTGGAATCCATTAAGAAAACTAGAGCAACAGCAAAATATAAAACCTCTGCTAACGAACAGGATGTTACTACTTGGCAGACATTTTTCAGTGGACAACTGTTTTCATCTTTACCTGATCTTTCTTTTCCATATGACATCAAAAACAATGCATATGTCATTATTTTCAGGATTGGTTACTAAGAATGCAAAATATTCACAGGAATGCTTTCTAGAGAGAGAAGTTTTATTTCTAAAGAAGAAACCTTTCTCATCTCTTTAGTATATCATGCATTTGCACAGTCTCCACATGATAAACAATACCATCAAGTCTGAATAAAAATAAGAGTGCTCACCGTGTGAAGAGGATCATAACTGAACCAGTAGAACACATTTAGGATCAGAGAAATAGAGACCTAGCAACCAGATATCTTCTGTCAGGTTCCCAGCTTCTCTTCCAGATGCATACCTGGTTCATTTGGTACATTCCATTCCATGAGCTGCTTTCCTTCCACACTGTAGATAGCCAACTTGAAATTGCTCATATCTGTCCATTTCTCTGCTCACCACCATTCCTGCTCTCTCCTTCTTCCTGCATTCAACAACATGCTATAGGGAGATGTGTATATAGCATAAGGAAACATTTTTCCCCTTGCACTGCTTTGGATTTACCTTTTGCTTGCTTGGTTGGCAGCAGGGATTTTTCTTAAGGACAGGAAGGGTCTCACTAGTGGGTCTGTCAAGCTCTGTTCATACTGCTTCAGGACACAGGTAAAATATTCAGGCATGGGCTTCAGAGTGAGGATCACTGCACTAAGTAACAAGAAATATTCACGAATGCCTTGAAGGCTGTAAAGCCAGAGATGCAAAAGGTGCACTATTTCAGCATATATTTCCAAAAGAATTTGAAGTCCTTGCAACTTTAAAACAGAAGATAATAGCAAGTTGTCTGGTCTACAAGCATCAGTTTACAGATTGAATGGGAACCTACAATACTGTCACAATGTTATTTTGCTACTTGGGAACAGCTGCAGGGGTAGGGGAGGACTGCCTTCTGTTTCCAAACATCACTGCTGCATTCTCTGTTCCAGCTCATCCTTGCCACGTGGGAAGGAGGCTACAACTTGCAGTGCCAGAACCTCCACAGCGCCGGGGAGGCTGACATCCGGGTGAGGACGGCCACAGCTCAGCCCCAGCACCTGCAGCAGTCCAGCTGCAAACAGATGTTCACTTTCTGATTCAGTGCAGATGCATCCTCACCATAGAAAGCACGGCAGGGAGCATTTTTAAAAGCCATACATCAGGACACATACACCTATATGCATACATGTTACACTCATATGTATACACGTATGTAAATATATAGACAAATATTTTACTTACATCTATACATATATTTTTTCCTGACTACTGAAACAGAGGATATGGATCATTTTAAAACCTGGGAGAAGAATCAGTCACCTGCGGTGTTGAGCTATAGATGGAAATGCATTCAAGCTCAACTCAGAACTCTAGAAAACTTCAGATCCCTTTTTTCTGCCTTGGCTCATCTCTAGTTTCAGCCCTTATTTCTGCATCACAGCAAGTCCATGTGTTCACCCTCTGTTGCTCAGGCTTGCGTTCCAGATAACATTTGAGCTCAAGGCAGAGAAACTAGATAACCCATAATTTTCTTCAACCTTCAAATTTTGTCTGTGTTTTAGCAAGGAAAATGTCAGTTAAATGTCTTTTCCCCATCAAGAAACTATAAGCAGTAGCGTCCTTAAAATAAAATACATCTTTGGTTAAAACAAACAAACAGAACAATGAGAAAGCCCATCCTCAAAGTATATATTTTTAAAGTTATATTTAATCATAAACTTATATTTAGATAATCTAACTTAAGAATGATCAGTTTTCTATGAACTGCCTCATTTTTCAAAGAGAAATCAAACCGAAGCCAGAGGTTGTGCATCAAAGTCCTGCTGAAGGAGGAGCCTTTGTGGGAGTTGTGCACCTAAGGGCTGATGAACTACAGCAGTATTTAAGTCCTTTTATGGGCAGATATTGATCTCCTGCTGCTTTGTTCTTCCTTTTACAGGTAGCCAAGGTGCTATGGTGGTATTATTTTTCCAAAGTAATTGAATTTGCAGACACTATCTTCTTTGTACTGAGGAAGAAAAGCAGCCAGATCACCTTCCTCCATGTGTATCACCATGCCACAATGTTTAACATTTGGTGGTGCGTTCTGAACTGGATACCTTGTGGGCAAAGTAAGTCTCTGTTCAGTCCATCACCTGGGGGATGCATCACCTGCAGTTGGAGGGGAATTACATCACTGTGTAAAGCCAGTGCTTCACTGTGTTACAGCACAGCATCGTTAGAGTTCACAGTTTGTCATTCAGAATTGCTGAACATGTGCAGGTCTCAGTGAAATTAAAAGCAAGATTAAGAGTTCAAGGCAGAAAAAGGTTGAGTGGTACGCCCTAGATTCTCCACTTAGCTGCCACAACCACTCACATTTACACTTCTTCAAACAACTTTTAGACAAGGTAACTCTACTGAATGATACACAAAGGTTCCAAACTACTACTTGAATTCTGAACAGGGCAGCCCTACCTAGTGGGCACTGCCTTATATTTCACATTGAAATGGCAGAAACAGCGCCCTTCTTTGAGTCATTATACCTTGGATCCAACATATTTCACAACAGTAATCTCAGAGAGAGAGTGGTGAGGCACTGGCAGAGGCTGCCCAGGGAAGTGGTAGAGTCACTAGAGTTCCTGGAGGTTTCAAGAACCGTGTGGATGTGGCATACTGGGGACATGGTTTAGCAGATATGGTGGTGATGGATTGATGGTTGGGCTAGATGATCTTAGTGGTCTTTTCCAACCTTAATGATTCTACAATTCACAGTGACTTTGCTTTTAAGATACTGCAGTGGTCCTCATCTCCCCTGTTGAGGGCTGGGAAGGGCCACATGGTGCTCATTTAATATTTCTATGTAACCAAAGGACAGAGAAAGATTTCACGTATCACTTAACACTTTTCTAGGGCGTCGTACAAGTGGAAGCTTCCTGCAGCCTTGTTGTCAGAGTTGATAAGAAAATTAGCCACTGAATAAAGCAAGAGCAATGCTCAGGTAAAAGTGACAGCAGGCAAGCTTCACTCAGAGACAGGGTAAAGCACTCACTGCTGCATTAGAATGGCAAACTGAGTGCCTCCCAGGGCACACACAGCACAGAGTTAAGATTACTGTACAGAGGAGGCATTACTAAGTAATGATATCTTCCCACATTTTAGTAGTTTACATTATAGAATGCTTTCTGTGTTGCATTTTTATAGGTTTCTTTGGACCCACTTTGAATAGCTTTATCCATGTGCTCATGTACTCCTATTACGGACTGTCAGTCATCCCTTCTATGCGAAAGTATCTGTGGTGGAAGAAATACCTCACTCAGGCACAGCTGGTATGTGTCCATGTTACTCACTTTTAACTGACAGAAATCCTTCAGAAATGCCAGATGGGGCAAAAGGAATGACAGGCAAATACTGACACAAGTAGCATTAAATCATAACAAAGCTATCATGCAGATTAATTCATTAGTACAATCCAGTAAAATTTAGTAACTGAAATGATGCTTGAAAATGGTTGTTTTTTTTATTGTTGGTGTCTCATTCAAGTGAGAAAAATCAGTTTCCCTCTAGCAAGTTGTGTAACTATGGTACAACTACAAAATGTAGGATGATGTAAACAGCTCTTGGACAACAAGACAGAAGCTGTGGTCCACAGTCCTAAACATTGACAGCCCTCCTTCTCTCTCATTTTTGCTTTGTTTTTCCCCATCCCCAACTAGCACCAGCATGCCTAACCTTCTCCTTGCACCTAGGATTTCCTTTTTTCTGTTCAGACTTGTAAAGCTATTGCCTCAAGCCTCCAGTGTTTTCTCAGGTTTCTGCCCAGAGACAACACCATACCTGCATGACAGAGCTAGAAGATATAATAATCCCTATTAAAAGAGCTTTCATTTTCCCAACCATTTGGCCTAAAAACTCCTGGAAACATCCAGCTCCTTTTTATTTATTTATTTATTAAGTCAAAAGAGCATCATTTTAACCTAATCCTCACAATACATTCATGTGTTTAGAAAAGGACCATTTGCAAAGACACTCCAAATTTCAAACAACAGAACTAAGTAATGTTGTTATATGTGACTGAAGTGGTGCCAGTCCTTCCTTAGTAAGCATTCAGGCATTATCTTTTTACTCCAGATCCAGTTTCTGCTCACCATTGTGCACACGCTCAGTGCAGCTGTGAAGCCGTGTGGGTTTCCCTTTGGCTGCCTCATGTTCCAGTCTTCCTACATGGCCACACTGGTCATCCTCTTCGTTAACTTTTACATTAAGGTAAGCAGACTCTCTCTCTCCTTTTGACAAGGACAAGGAAAAGGGAAAACAAAGTTTTTGCATATTGGTCTTGTTGCAAACCATGTGCCAAACAGGTAGAACAAGCAACAATACCTAAAATATGTTTGTATTCACATGTATATGCGAATATATATGATTATAGAAGGGTCTGCTCCAGCTGGCCTGCATACATACAGCATCCAGTGAAAAAAGCTTACAATCCCTCTTGACACCAAGAAGTATTACAGTTAATGCTAGTCAGGTTGTATCAACCTAACCTAATGCCATTCCCTTAACAAAATGTGAAGTAAATGTATATCTGCATCAACAAACACTAGGCATCTCCATTTTACAGTTAACCAGAAGTAGCATTTGGGGGCTTTAAACAAATGCAAGTAGCTACTTAAAATTTTGTTTTTGTAGACATACCGGAAAGCACCTTCAAGAACAGCAGCAAAGGAAGCCCCTGTCACAGCAGAAGTCAAGAACGGATTCCATAAGAACTACTTTGCTGCTTCAAACGGATTCCTGAACAATAAGAAAGCACAATAAGTATAGTACTTCCTGTGATTTTTTCTAAGAAAAAAACAGAAAACAAAAACAAGAGACTGAATTACAGGCTTTAGCTTAAAATCTATTTGATTACACCTATCAGTTATTTGTACCGGACACTCATTAATGTTCTGCTATTTAAGTTTTAACAAAATAAGTTTATTTGTCCTGTCAAAGAACACCATCAGAACAATAAGGCCAACCTCTTTCTCAAGTGAAAAAGAAAATATTTCTGATTTGTACTGCTGGCACAAAAATGCCTTATAAACCACTGGATGGAAACATTCAGAGTCTTCAAAAGGTTAGGGCTCTGCTAGACTGACACTTTGAACACTCTCTCCTATGAAGACAGGCTGAGGAAGTTAGACTTGTTTAGCTCGGAGAAGAGAAGGTGCTGAGGAGAATACTAGGTCCTTCCAGTACTTGAAGGGAGCTTATAAGGAGGAATGGGACTGACTTCTTACATGGTCTGATACTGATAGGACAAGGGGGAATGGCTTTAAATTAAAAAGGGAAGATTTAGGTTAGATATTAGGAAGAAACTCTTCACTAAGAGGGAGGTGAAGTGCTGCAACAGGCTGCCCAGAGAGATTGTGGGTGCCCCATCCCTGGAGGTGTTTAAGGCCAGGTTGAATGGAGCCCTGGGCAGCCTGAGCTGGTGGGTGGCAGCCCTGCCCATGGCAGAGGGATGGAACTAGATGATCTATAAGGTCCCTTCCAACCCAAGTAATTCTATGATAAATGGATTTTGGAATAAATTGGAGCTCAGCAACTTAGTGAAGATAAGTTCTTTGAGTGTAAATGTGCACAAAGTTAACTATATACAAATATTTGAACTGCAGCAAAAAAGAAAGTGTGCTAAATATTCATAGACTAGAAGATACAGAAAGTCTTAAAAAGCAAACATAGCAATGAGCCAAGTACATCATAAAGGAATTTCTACACTTCCTACACTAGGTGAACCAAAGAGATTTCCAGTCTGCAGTAGGAATGCTGCGTGTCACACAAAATCCGATCACTAGCTCCACTGCTTCAGTTAGCTATGCTTACTTCCCACTTTAATTATTACAAATTAAAGAAAGCTTAGGTTAGCTTTGAGGACCTTTGCTGTGCCCTTTTCTAACCAAAGTGGACACAGCCTCTTTTCCTTTCCCTTTTCCACAGTGAAATAGTTGTGGGCTCTTTCAGCCTAGTGTATTTAAATTCTCTCCACAAAAACCCCTTTGTGGTCATGACAGCTCTCCCATCACCGTGTGGGGCCTCAGCAAGGAAGGAAAGGAACCACATATACAAAGCCATAGAATATAACAGAATATAGAATATCCTGAGTTGGAAAGGACCCTAAGCAATCCAAAGTCTTATGAGGAGGGGCTGAGGGAGCTGGGATTGTTCAGTCTGGAGAAGAGGAGGCTCAGTGGAGACCTTATCACTCTCTACAATGACATGAAGGGAAGTTGTGGGGGGGGGGGGGGGGGGGGGGGGGAAACTAGTAATAGGACAAGAGGTAATAGTCTCATGTTGTACCGGGGAGGTTCAGGTTGGGTATTAGGAAGAGTTTCTTCTCAGAGCGAGTGGTGACTGGCATAGCCTGACCAGGGAGGTGGTGGAGTCAGTCCCCAGAAGAGTTCAAGAAACACGTAGATGTGTCACTAAGAGACATGGTTAAGGGGCATGGTGGGGATGGGTCGGCAGTTGGATGGGTTAACTCAATGATCTTAGAGGTCTTTTTCAACCTTAATGAATCTATAAGGATCATTGAGTCCAACTACTGACTCTACATAGAACCACACAGAAATCGGTTCATGCACCTGAGAGCCAGCACAGGGAACCAAGCAGCGACATAGACCTACATGGAGAGAAAGTTGTTCCACCAAGTCCTGCTCCTCTGATCTTCCTCCACCTCTCAAGCCAGTTTTCCTCTTGCGCTGATCTTTCACTGGAGGGGGTCTTGGAGACAGTAGGCACAAAGGCAGGAAGTCTTGTCCCATGACAAGAGGCTGCATGTCCAAGCATGGATGTTAGGCTGTATGGAGTCTCTTAACCTTTTGAAGGCAAGGCATTTAACCACCAATGTGGATAACATAAACATACTAAACCTTAAAGTACATTATGGCAACCAACTCCACAGTAATTGATCATCTTTTGTTTTGTTCAAACCTCATTAAGAAAAAATAAAATAAAATAAATAAATGCCTTACTTGAAGCTCAAAGGGCTGAGGTGAAAAAAAAGGAGAAAAAACCACAACCACCAACAAGATGGTCTCACCATGCAGATCCAGGCCAGCCAGGAAGGCTGGAATCAGGTACGTTTTAAAACCCTCAGATCTGTCTTAACATCTTCAAAATGCTGCAACTGTGAAGAAAAAGAAGCAGTGAGTTTTTAAATGGATTTTCCTGTAAAACATAACACTGTAAATAAACAAGTTTTACTATCAGAGTGTCTCCCCTCCATTTATGGCACAAATTGCTAGGAGCTGGTTATTTGAGACTACTTTCTTTCCCAGAAGCTTTTAGGCCATTCAGTTCAGAGTGAGAGGCATCCTCTGTAACCACGCACCAGCTCCACTCGCACTGCTGTAAAGCTCCCCTGTGGTTTTTGTACAGCTACTGGCTGTGCTCTGTCCTTACTGATGGGACAGATGGGACAGGTGGTATTTCTACATATTATACACAAACTGAGTTGCTAGGTAGAGGTCTCCTACAGTGTGCAAACATAGGATTTTTTTTTTTTTTAAACACTTCCTATTTGATACAACTTACTTTGACAGACTGAACATCCCCATCCCTTGCAGCAGCCCTACCTCTTCATAGTGGCTCAAGATGCAGTGTAGGCTTCCATCTTCTTTCCTCTGGGTTTTGGTTGAGATACATGACTGAGATGTAGGACTAGAAGGCTTTTTGTACAAGTTTGCTGACAATACTAGGCCAGGAGGAGCTGTTGATTCCATCGAGAGTGCAGAGGCCTTGCAGACATAACTAGAAAAACCTGAGGACTGGACAATCACCAACAGCATGAAATCTCTAGATTTTGCTTTGTATGAGGGCATGAAGGCATCACGAAGTGTATTTGGTGAATCATGGTTGACGTATTCTGGAAAGCACACTTAAAAATACCCAAACATACCAACATGGAGGGGAAGGAGCCTGGTTTGGCCATTCTGTAGAATCTTGTTAGTCAGTACAGGCTTCCTTACTAGTAATACACTTTCTTGTGCTTCGTATTTTAGTTATATAAAGGCTTTAAAATAGCTCACTTAAGAGTTCTACCTGGAAAGAAAAAAAGTTAAGAAAGCAGCAATCAAAACAGCACATGAATTGCCAGTGATAACTACACAAAGTTGGCAACTATGAGACATTTTTAATTGATAAACTTCTCCTGGGGAAAAAAAAAAGCATCACATGGGCTTCAGTAGTTCTTTGAAACTAACAAGAAGTGGGAATCTGGCCCAGTTCAGCCATGGAATTTCAGCTGGGACAATAAAAGAAAACACTAGCATTATCCTTATCTTATGCAAAAAAAACAATTTGGAGTTTTTTCAAAAATAATATTGTTACAGGTTTGACAAGATGTTTAGCTTCTCTTCAACCAAACCATTACAAAAGTACTAACTTCACCGGAAAAGCGTGGAATGTTGCTGTAAGCCCCTGGGTTCGATGTGACCATGCAGAAGTGGAGTCTGTCATCATGGGTGAAAAAAGATGGTGTCAGGCTCAGAAAGAGCAAGATGCTGTAAGAGCTGATGGTGGCAAAGAGGAACTGGTCTGAAAGCTGCTCCTACCCACACGCAAGCTGATCAGGGCTTGCACACACAGCAGGCATAAAGACTCACAGATATGAGTCCCCTGGTTAGGTGTCAGCATCAATTACGCAGGCTCTATAAAAGACCAGATATTAGACCAATTCTAACGTGTCTAATAACGTCTATTGCTTGATAACTGTTGGCAACAAGTTTTGAAATCTGTTCTAGTCCAAAACAAGCCAGTCAATAAAACCAGGTGACCTGTCACATAAATACTTCAAAATCCCCAAATACCTCCACAAGATACACATACAGCTTCCCCATTTGAACGAGAGTTTCCTTGAGTATTACTGAGCTCATCTTTCACCTGCATTGTTAGAAGCAAATCCAAGCAAGCAGAAGCAAACAGCTGTATTCACCTACAAGGTACTTTAGCTGCCGTCAGCCACAAGTACCAAGTATGGAACAGAAGTCTAGAGGCACTCTCTCCCCTTGCATATAAAGGCCAAATCAGCCAAATATGCACTAGGACATGAAAACACTTCCAAATTTATTTACTGTGAAATTAGATGCTTATCATTAAGTATTTCTGCTGCTGTCAGCCATATGACCTGGCTGCCTCTTGAGGTCAGATAGGCAGATAGCTAGCAGTTTTGTAAAGACCATAATATCAGAAAAAAGGCAAAAGGAGGGTAACTCCACAGCTGCAACACACTGCAAGAAATCACAGTTGCTAAGAAAGGGGGATGTTCTCAAAAAGACACTGGGGTTTGGGGAGTCATGCTTATCCATCTCTCTGACTTCTGGCCAACTTAGACTTTCCAAACTCAGATGTGGCACCCATGGAAATGCCATGCACACTGCATCTCTTCTGACATAGTTTATATTCAATTATCAAAACAATATTTTTTTTTTTTAATCACAAGGTACTGTAGATGAGACCTCTCAAATCTCCACACACAGCCCCACTGCCTGCAGAAACTTATCTTTCAAACTAACCCAATGTGTGAATCACTTGCTTGTTCAAAGCTCATACTTTCCAGCCAGGTCATCTGATTCTCAGATTGATTACTCCATTGCCTCTCTCAGTTTTCTGCTACCCAGGCTCAACTGAAATCAGTCTCAAAAACATCATTTATTTCACACTGAAAGTACAGAGGATGACGCACAAACCTTGGCCCTGCGGTTTTGGGCTCACCACAGTGCACATGTACGTGCAGGAAAAATGAGAAGCAAAATGGAAGAGAGAAAGCTATTGAGTTTGGTTTGCAGGTTTTGGATGTTAGCAGTCCCCTAGGAAATGAAGGAAAATGAGCTTTAGGAAGGTCCTTCTATGAATCCAAGAAGGACAAGAGAGAAATCAGTCTGCTGCTGTGCACCCAGGCCCAGCTTTGCAGGGCTTCCCTTAACCAACTGCCTATTGGGAATATTTTCTCAACTCTTGCTCACAATACATAAAAAAAAAATCAGCCTACGTGACAAGGAAGGGTTCTATTGCTGCATTTGGTTTCAATACACAAACACGTGCACCACTTATGCAGAAACAGCCAAGGGGCAGGGCAGGCTGACCCCAGGCAGAAGAAGCACAGGTACACATCTCCCGGTCACTCTGCCTGCATCCATTCACAGAATACACCCTGTCACAGTGCCACACAGCTTCCTACAACCTCGCCACAGGGCAGCACGAGCTCTCTAGGCCTTGGTTGGCCTGTGTCACTGGTGTAAAGCATGCAGGTAAACAAGAACTTGGCCCAGCATCATTCCCTGAAAGAGATATGGCAGGGCCTATAACAGAGTTTATTATTAAGCTGCTTAAGAGCTTAAAAGGCATGAAGCAGTTGTCCTTAACACGCACCTCATTTCTCCCACTTCTTTTTCTGGGTACCAATGCCTTCACACATCTTCAGCACCCACTGAAGTTGTGGGTGAAACCCATCTTTGTTGTCCTAGCTCAGAGGAACAGGATGAAAATTAAGCTTTATTTACTTCCAACAAAAGGGAGCAGAGAAAAGTAACTGGCTAAGTAATACTCACGAGAGCACCACCAAGCTGATAAAAAGCATCAGTAAGTGATAAGACCTGCTCAGAAAAAAGAAATCAAAACAAACAACAACAAAAAAAAAACAGGGTCAGCAAACAGCTCTCTGGTGGGAAACTTTAGGGTAACTCGCACAAGGCCATTTTGCAACACAGCACCTGCAGAAGCCAAGTGGACTTGAAACTCCCAGGGGATTTCAGCTGCCAAACTGACCCAGCAATACAGGAAGTTGCTGGAGATGGACTGTCCAAGTACAGGAGGCCATTCCTGACCCAGATGTTGTCTATGCCTGCATCTGCTACTGGCACAAACATGAAGACCATTGGAAAAGACCAAAGCCTCCAGCACACCCTCCCTTGCTAGGCTGAACTTGCTAAGCTACTCAATAGGTAATAAATTTTATATGAGAGGATAGAAAAAAGCGTGGGGGAAAGAGTCATCTAAGCCATATGGCAGCTCTTTCCACTCTCCCATCCCATCAAGGAAAGCAGCCTTTTAGGGTTCAGATTTTTCCAATAAAACAGTTAAAAGCAATAAAAATTACCATTGTTGTATGCATGCTTCAGTGAAAGAGGCTGATTTCTCCTTTATCCAAGGCACCTGAGCTGCTTAACACACCTTCCAAACATTTTATTCAGATTACACAGGGATTCAACAAGAAATATACTACACATCAGTTTATTCCTCTAAATGCCTTACCACAGATAATTACATGAGAAACGTGCCTATTTATTTATTTTTACAGTCATAAGAGATGCGAAAAGGGTATTCTATCACCACCCACCAACAGTGGGGAGATGTAGCAAAACAGGACTGTAAGGTCTACTCCTTTGTGTTCACAAGACTTAAATGCTTGGCTGCAACTTGGAGAGCAGTAAAACCACCAAAAATCATCTCAGAAATGGATGGCCAACCATTCTTGTTTAAGGAGGAAAAAGAAAAGGATCCCTAAGTCAGAGAGAGCCCTCATGTCTCACTGATTCCAGTGAGAAACCTTCCCTTTGGGCAATGAGCGTGCTGTAGGAGGAGGTGAGCAAGCCTAAGCCAGCCAAGGCAACATCTGTCTCAAATGAGGGGGGCATGTGTCCAGGGTCACAGGTTACAAGCGGAGTTTCAGTGACTGCTGCAGAGACCCTACAGGGCAGCAGAAGAATGCAGCATAGTCAGGTAACCAAGGACAGCCCTCAACTAAATGAGGGTGAGGCCAACAGTCACAAAAGAGCAGCTCCAGTCTTTCGCACATTACAAATAGCAGAAGGCAGAACAGTGGTTCTGGATTTTCACAGTTCTCAATTCAGGCATGACACTGCACAGTCTTTTTGAGAGGGAACAGGCTCAGCTACCTGAAGGCTGTCAGTGATGAAACAACCCTGGCTGAGCTGGACTTCTGCCATGCAGGCACAACGCATGCAGGGGAGATTCCCTTGACTCCAACTCACACAGCAATCTGAGGTCTGTTTTACAAGGCAAGTAGGTAGGAACAGAGCTTGGAATCATGCCACATTCCCACGCATTCATTGAGATGCAGCAGCACGGGTGAAGTTTGTCACAGCATTAAATGCAGCTTGTGAAGAGCAACTGCAGTTTAGGAAACTAACTTGCTGGAAGAAAGGACGATGTTAAATAACACAGTTTATCTGCTGCTCATTTTCAAGAGACCTCTGGTTTTACATATCTAATTCTAACATTAGCTTCCAGGAGAGTACGAAGTACAGCAAACAAAAATTACTGGTTTAAAAATAATTCCTCCAGTTTCACTTGCCTTTATACCTGCAACACTCCAAGTTTCTTGCCCTCTAGTCTGCAGAATGCCATCAGGAACGAAGCCAGCATCCAGTAGATCCCTTCATGCTTTCCTCTCTACAATCCAGAGCTGAGTGGCCAATATGCATCAGTTTGTTGGCTAAGTCACTATACTTCATTTTCTATTTCTTTGATATTTAATGAATCTATCTTACAATTCCGCAGGAACGATGTTTTGGACACAGGGCAAAACCAAACAATTCAACCAGCATATGCTGTTTTTAAACAAAACAACAACAAAAAAGCTCATTATCAATGTTACTTTCCCTCTCCTCATTTTTCTTTCCATTTAAAATAGACTAACATCTCCACAGGCATTTTCAAACGTTGGGATCTCCAGTGAATTCAAAGGGCTGCTAGTCAGAAGGAACAACAAATACATTGTTCTCTACTGCAGCCTTCGTTGAGGGATTGTGCTGTAGGGGAGAAAAAAGGTAAGAAAAACATTTCAATAAGTTTACACAAATTTGTATGTCATGAAAGATACAAAGGTTGCAGAGAGACGAGTACTTAAATTCAGCTTTTAATTGTCTAATACCCAGCCTGGAACAAGGTGCTGCAGGATGAGCAGTTCCTGTGGTGCAATTGTAATCTCCTCACTGATTCCTTATGTGATTGCTGTTCTTCTAGTCCCTTCACCAGTGGCCATTCTGTATCCCCATATCCTGAGTAGTTCAGTACTCATAAAGGAAACTTCTCCATAACTAGCTACAAGGGTCCCTAACAACATCAAAATCAACCCCTGGACAGAGTAATACCTCAGGTATGTACCCAGGAGAAGTATTTCCACATGATGGTCTTTGTCCTTATCTTCTCCCTTAGGCAAATGATTTTTGGCCACTTCGCTTTCCCTACCATTTCCCCAATTAAACCAATCATAACAGAACCAAAAAGAACATTCTCTGCGCAATTTAACATTCAGTTTTGAACAAAAATGGCACCTACTGTGGTGTTCACGATTGTACTGGCAAAACTCTCAGCTGTCTCACCCAGGGCTGAGTCAACAGACTGAATTCTGTGGGGAAAGTAAGCTGAGATGAATTGGTCTGTGAGGCACCTAGTGGTTATTGATAAGAGTGATATTTACCAATAAAAACAAACCTTAGGATTATCCTTTTTGCAGCTTTGTACCCAGCATTGGTACCCATCAGCATTTTTTAATTTATTTTTATTTTTTTACACAGAAAAGCATCACCTGCTTTGATCCTTGTATTGAGATGATGTGCATCCCATTCCAGACCTCACCCTTTTGAGGTGCATGCCCATCATGCACAACCTCCCAAGCAGAGTCCCTCACTGAGTCCTAGCCGCAGTTTAGCCCACCCCTTGGGGCTGCAAAGGTTCTGTCAATACACACCAAGTGGAGGTGCCACAACACCTTCAGGCTAACCAGAGGACCTGTGAGCAGGTTGGACAACTGGCACATGCATACCTTTTCTTCTGCTGGTTGCAGAAAGAATTCAGTTTGTGCAACTGCGTGCTCCAGAAATCCTAAGAAGAGCCCAAAGAAAACCCCATTAATTTGGAAGGGGTGCCCAGGAGCTGGCACAAGAGGAATGGTACACACCACAGCGTCTTTCTCCATGTTCCTCAAGATTTCAGTATCTTTCTCAAGGCTGGCAAGCTCCTCCACAACAATCTTCTTGAAGGTTTCCAGCTTGTTCAGTCTAGCGATGGAAAACAGAGACAAATTCAATACTTCAGGGTGCAAGAGTGCAAAGTGGTGGACACCCTGCCTTTACAAAGAGGCATTTCTTTGTAATAAATCAGAGTTGTTGTGGAGCTGAAGATGCTTCCAGCCAGCAGACAATTCACCTGCACTGGTGAATCTCTTTCAGCAGAGCAGAAACGTTCCTCTCAGAAGTCCTCAGTGTGTTCTGTGCAGACATCTCCATCTCTTTGTACCTGGACTGACCACAGGACACACCATTAGGAGCAGGCACATGGTACAACCCCAGACCTAAAAACCCAGTTTGCAAAGCATTTCTCTGAATACACACTGACATTAAAAAAAAAATACAAAAAAAGATTGTTGCATGAGACAAAGTATCAATCCAGTATAAATCTGACAGGCTGAGAGCCTGGTTTGTTGAAAGCTTTATAACAAGATTTTCTGATAACATCCCTGCATACTAAACTTGGTTTTGTGCCACCATTACTCATTACAGCTAAACTGACAGTAACAGTTGGTCCCCCACGCTGCATCTCCAGTATGTCCATAATGCTGAGTGAACCAACAATATGCAGCACACATATACTGAGAAACCACCACCGCTACAAAACACTGGTCTGGAAGATACCGGCATGCCCCTATTGGATCTACATGTGTTTCAGTGATCAGGTGCAGTCCACATTGCTTTCTGTTTTTCATTAGGAGAAACCTAAGGAGCTTTTATGCTGAGCTTAAGAGCGCTGTGCTCTAAAACAAAGCTTTTATATTTCTGATATTTGCCCATGAGGGTGACTACTTACATCTCTGATTTAGACGCACTGAAGAGAAACTCAGAATGGTTAACAAAAACTTTGATTCTTTTTCTCTAACACAAATATGTGAAGTGCCTCAAAAAAAAAAATTTCCAGCATAGAAATGAGAAAAAAAGAACAAATCTGATTAAAGTTTCCTTTACCAGTCACTCCTTACCCTTCCTGTAGCATTTCTGAGAGAACAAGGACTATTGAAAGTGCTCAAAGAGCTTCAGGCTAACAGATACTGCAGCCAAAACACCACCCAAGGCATATGTGTTAAGAAAGTGCAAGTTACCCAGAACAGTTGCTTTAGCTGGTTGGTAAAGCTTTCAAATACAGCAATCACTCCTGAATCACCAATATCTTCATGCTGTATCTTGGGAAAAAACGCACCATTCACATCAACTATTTCCTGACCTACGAGAAAGTGCGTGCCTGGTTAGTACCATGCTGGGAGGCCTTGTGGGAAACAAACCCCTGTGATACTGCAGGGAGATGTAAACAGCAATGTTCATTATCATGAAGCAGCATGTTTACAGATAACAACACGAGACGACAGAGGTCAGTTATCCAGTAACTGCACTTTGTCCGTTATCTGAATGTTTCTTTAAAAAAGTTATTTAATAGCTCTTGGCAATCGCTATTCAGAAAGACTAAAAAGCACTACTACCTGAGAGGATGGTGTTTAGGAACCCCAGATTTCCTTATTCACACTTCCAAATGTGACATCCAATGAGCATACCATAAGACGGGCCTTCTGCTACACTGACTTTTGGAGAGGATATCCTCCCTCCAGACCTCTCTCTCCCCACAAGCTTCTATGTGACTCTGATGTCTACCAATAAAAAGAAGCTGAAAACATTTCAGTGCTTCACCTTAGGTGCCAATGTGGCTTTACCTTCTTTGATCTCCTCTTCCTTCTCAACTGAGTCCAGAAGTTTCTTTGACTTAAAGGGAGACTTGGAGGACAAGTGCTTTGTTTCCCAACTGAAAAACCTGGGCTTCTTCACAACAGTGCCACTTAATGCATCTAGGAAGAGAACAATTCTCCTGTTCTTTAGCAGGAGGCAGGTAGCAGCGCCTCCCAGCTACACAAGCAAAAAACACTTATGGAATTACCAATCCTGCAGAAAGGCAGGCAACTTCATTCTAGTGTCTGGCATCACACTTTCACAGGACAGAACACAAGACTCGCCCAGTAAGTCTTCTCCCCTTGCAGAAGCAGTCAACTAGACTGTACTATGCAGCTACCTGGAAAACTACTGTATCTCTATCTCAGAGATTAGTTCATTTCTTGTCCCCCCAATTCTAGCCAAGAATAAAAAACTCCAGCTTCTTTCTCTTCTGTTTTCCAGCCCAAGCTCACAATCTGTTTACGTTCGGTTGTTTCTAAGCAATTTCATCTGCCACTTAAAAAAGAAAGACTAAACACACCCATAACAGTTTCTTCTTCCAGATCTTCAAAACCTTCTGTACAATTGCTTTTAGCCTAAGAACACCCTTGGGAACACAGCTGGAAGCGGCAGCCTGTATTTAAGTCAAACTTGCACATTCAGAGTAAGGGGTGACTTTTCTGCTGCATTTCTCTGAGCTAAGTAAGGCACCTGTGGTTGAACCTTATGGAGCCTCCACAGGGCTCAGGAAGGTGGTGGGGCCCATGATGAGGGGACACTGAGGACATGAGGAGCATGCTGCAGCAGCAGAGGGTAGGTTTAGGATTCACGGGGTCTGTGATTGTATCTGAATACATACAAGACCTGGCATTTCTGAACAGAACCCTACTTCTGCCTTTATATACCATCAGCTCTTCTCCAACCATAAGACTGTACAGTAAACAGTGCTTGAAAACTACCTTTCAGAAGCTTTATTCCCCCAAACTTATGTGGAGGCATCGATGCAGTGAAGGTATACTCTACAAGCGCTAGACAAGTAGGAGACATACAGGGAATATGAACATAGCCACCCCATGAGAGAGTGCTTTTGTCCAAAATTTACACTTCAGTGACTCAGATCATATTCCTAACAATAACTCTAAAACAGTCTCTCAGAGCTGCATCAGGAGTAATAGGAAGAAGACAGCCCATCGCTGCTTGTCTTCCATGATGTTCAGTTGTTTCCAAAAACAAAGACATTGTGCAGCAGTTTTGAGTTAGTCCATGCAAGTTCAGTTTCACTTCAAGTCATTACATGCCATCATCACCTAGAAAGGCTGCAACTTTGGTAAGCGTCAGTGCAAGTCACCATTTGCCAAGTGCTTCATGATAATATAAACATAGGTCATCATTACGTAAAAAGCAAGTCAACAGCTTTCAGAAGCGTTGTCTGTTTTTAAATTACAGTTGCACTGCTCCTCCAAATCATTAAAAACCAGATTTGGGGTTCCTTCTTATATCACATATTTACTCCCAGGTCACTAGTCTGTGAGTCTCCAAGCTCTGACCAGCTACACTAGTAGTTCCTCTGTGATCAAAGCAAGGATTTAAGAGTTATAGACTCATCTTGGTTGGAAAAGACCTTCAAGAGTTAGTGACAAATTTAGGAATTTATATAAAAAGCATCTTGCCATAGCCTATCACAATATTAAAAACAGAGAAATTGGAACTATTTGTTGTACAAAAAGCATCCTTTAAATATCAAAGAATCTCAGTGCTTATTGACCTTTGAAAGAAATCGACAATTCCTTCAACATCCCTTTTTGCCTTTTAACCAGCTCTCCCACATTGAGACCAACATACCTGAGTCCTTCCGCTTAAAGCTTTCTTCTTCTCTTGTCTCTTCACCAGACACATTGTGAAACTTCTAAGGAGAGATGGAAAAGAAAATAAGGTGGCACCCAGCATGCAGGGAAGCTGCCGGGGCTGCAGGTGAAGCAAAGCATCGTAATACATAGATGGCTTGCAGATCAGAAGCAGGCTGAAGGCAGGTTGGGGAAAGATCAAGCACCGCATACAGAACCTGTGTAGCCTTCTCCTCTACACCAGAGTGCTCCTCCATAGGCACGTCCGATGGCTGCCATGTGCTTTTGGGCTCCTCCGATGGCACCTCACCTGTGTGAGAAGGTAACCAAAGGATTCAGCCTCTCCTGCCTGTGACCAGATTCACCATGATGTATGGGCAACACCATTCATACTTCACAGGTGGAGCTCCACGTGTACCAGCATAAACACTGTGTGCATCTTTACCACGAGCATCAGTTGTTTTACCACGTACAAAAACTACCATTAAAATAATTTTTTTTTGAAGTTAATCAGCACTGCAGAATGGAGAAGAAAGCTCAACCTTGTTCGTACAAACTTGAAATAAAAGCCACAGTCTGCCTGCATTCAGTACTTGTTTTACACAGAAGAAAACGCCAATTTATAGGCAACTTTTCTGTTAATACCTACACTTGATTTTTTTTTTAAGTCTTAAAATATAATGCTTGAGGAGAGCTATCTTTTTTTTTTCTATAAAACAATACTTGGACATTTAAGTACAGGTAGCAGAGCAGCTTGCATAGGGTAAAGTAGCTCTCTCTGCTCAAGGGGCTTCACCTACAAACAATACCCACGCCTTGCAGCCACTACAGGAAACGTCACCAGGCAGAACGTTTCTGAGGAAAACATGAAGAAAAAAGGCAAAATAAAATACTTTCTAATACACTGGACAACAGTATAAAAAGAAATACCAGAAAGATCCACTGTAGGTAAATCGTCGCCCTTGGAGGTGGATGTGCTTTTTTTCCTTGACACTTTATCTTTTTGTCTTGCTGCTCCCTGCTAAAACAAAACCAAGTCTCAGTATACATTTTCTTTAAGCAGTCCAAGAAGGGTTTTTTTGGGAGAGTGGACTGATTTTTGAAAGTTTATAAGAGCAGAGACTTTGATATATGTCAAACACAAACTGATAGTTCTCTTCAATGCTGTGCCCTGAATTTATCTGCACGCTAAAGTCCTGCATTTAGCCAGTAGAGTTGTATAGTGGATTAAATTTTTCAGCAGCAGAATCAAAGCATTTTCAGTCAAGAGAAAATAGAAATGTTTTCAGGGGAAGATTAAAATCTTCAGTGCAGCTTCCAGTTTTACTGAGACTTCTCCTGTACTTGCTGTGTTCAGGTGGGCCTTTTTCAATACATTTGACACACAGCACCTAACAGCCGGGCACTGGAACAGCCTAGCATGGCTCAACTATATTTTATTGTGCTTTACGTATGTCTGGTCCACTTGCTGCCTGTCAGCATAACCCGTGGCTAGCTTTCCAGAAGCTATAGCTGGAAGCAGAGAACTTCTTATATCCTCAGACTCCAGTGGGCCAACAGTGTCAGCAACATCTAATGGACATTTCTTGATTACAGCGCTTGAGAAGATGATCCCAACATATTGACTCCCACTCATTTGTTCACGTTTTACGTAGATACTGTTTTTAAATCTAAGCATGACAGCTCCTCACCTCCTCCACCTGGTTTTCATTGCTGCTGCTTGGGGATGACACGGGAAGTACTGCAGAGAGAAAGGTTTACTTGGTTAACAGCAATGCAACTGGGAGCCATCTCCATTGGTCTGCACCATGGCTAAAAATGCCAGCTACAGGGGAAAGAAAAGGAATCCTCCTCCACAAGTATCCACCAGCCACTTCCTCACCTGCAGTTACCTGCTCACCGTGCATGACATGAACCAAGCCTACCTTTTAATTTTCTTCTCACTCTGCGCCTTTTTCGTGTGTAGTTGAAAGATTTTGGCAGAGGCTCTTTCTGGGAGTTGAGGATCCAGCTTTTTTCACTCTCACTGTTGCTTGTTTTTTCATTATTGCTTTCAGAGAAGAGATGCTTCTTATAACTAAGACAAAGACATCATTAGGAGTCCTGCTCAGCCAGCTCCCTCTGCCCATCCCCAGAAAGCTCACCAGCCATTCCTTTCCTCTACTGGAAATTATCCTATTTCTTCCTCCCCACAATGCAATACCTGAAGATTTCAAGCTGCATAAAAACACCTAGGGGCAGACGCTTGCCCTTTGCCAGTACAGGGCTTAGAGCATCCTCCTGCCTCCTCTCACAGCTACACAGCAACAACAGGATGTGCTAGGAGACCAGCAAGTTATTCATGCACAGCTACTACTAGTTAGTTTATCAACTGCACTATTAACAAATTAAACAGTACCTCATCAATTACAAAAACGTAGGTTAATAGTAAGGTAAATTAAAAATTAGAACTCAGCATTTCTATTGCCAGGTTTCTCTTCTTCAGCTGGTTTCTGAAAGTAACAATTTGGGAATATGCAAAATTTAGTACCTAAATGAAAGGCAGAGGGCTTCAGTATTTTTCTAAAGGTAAACCAGTTTAAGAGCTCAAGTCTTATTGTTGTCAAAGTCGGCAAGAGTAATTTTTCTCTTTAGTAACTTACACATTTTCAGATTATCTTTAAATGTTGCTGCTGGCAGCATCCAGCATTCACAGATACTATGTTAGCTAAGTAAAGAGCTATTGCTTTGGAAACATAACACAGCCTTCTTAATCTTAAAACAGTTTAACTAACGCAATGAACTGTTCTTACTCCAAGCAAGTGTTTTATGGATGGTGCTCCTGTACCTCTGATTTTGTGAAGAATTTTTCTTGCCAAGAACCTTCCCTTTGGCTTCAGAAACCTAATAAGAAAGAACCAAACACACACACTGGTTTTAAAGTTTATTTATTCTGTAAAATAGCCTCCAAAATTAGAGCACCTCTACCCAGACAGACTTTAGATGGAGCTGTCAGGACATCAGGCAGCGTACCACATAGCAAGATTTCATGCTGACACCCAGTGGTAGCAGTGAGGACTGGACAGTGTCCAGATTGTAGCAGAAATTCTCCCCACTGCTGAAAACCATTCCTTCAAGTATAACACCACGGAAAAATACAAGCTTCCTGCTTTCCTAGTGAGCACGCCCACCCTTGCTGCACACCTGTGATCAAAGATATTTCCCCACTACACACCTCTGCTCTCTAGTGGTTGCTGAACTGTGACCTCAGATCAGCCCCTAAAAGCTACCCCAACTTTACCTGCTCATGACTCGCAGAGTCTGAGACCTCAAAGTCATAGGAGTCCTTCCTGCAAGACAAAACAGCACGCATGTGTTGTTGGCAGGCTACCATGAGCAGTCACCCAAAGGCACTGAGAAGTACTGAAGGAGGGGGAATAAACCATGAGTGTTTACTATTTAACAAAGTTCATAAATAGATGTCATATGTCTAAATACAGTGTTCTTACAGCCTCTAAAATAGACACACATATATAATTTGTTCCTTCCTTAGCACTCAGAAGGAGAAAAAAAAAAATCAAGAATGAAAGATGAGTTCAGAAGCATTCAAGAAAAAAAATTTAATTCCCTTTTGGGAGTTTTAATTTAAACATTTGTTCTCTAATCACTTTTTTGCATGCATCTAAGTTTTGTTTTCATGCCCTTAATTACTTGAAATGAAGGGTATTTTTCTTTCTTTCACCAAATATCAACTACTTTTAAAAGTCCCACAATTAATTCTCAACACACAGCATACTTTACTTTTCTCACAAGCAAAAGGATAGAAAGAATAAAGAGTTATGCACTTCTCAGTAAAACTTCCTACTGGAAAGAAGAAATGTTCATTTTCAGATTAAGCACTAGAGGGAGCAGAACAACCATACTAAAGACATTTCTCCATTCCAGCCTGATACTCTCTCACTCCTGCTTTCTCAAGTGGAGCACCAAGTTACTTGATCTTAAAATGCAGACAGCGTAGTAATGGTGATATTCCGTGCTGAAGTTTTCCATTCTTATCTACAATCAATCAAAAAATTCATCTAAGCACATCTTGTACGCTAAGAATCACTAGACTAACCCAGGACACACACCAAAGCCAAACATTTGGGCAACCAAAACCACAGCAGGGAGAAAAAGCCATCTCAGTGCTCCAGGATGTGAGATACCAAACAACTGGGACCCTGTAAGACAGCCATGTTCCATTCCATTACAGCTATAAATGAGATAAAACCACCTGGGACACCAGATCCCACTGTGTGCTTGCACCATACCTGCCTCCAGTCTTCTGCTTGACCAAGCCTTTTATTCTGGTTCTCCTTTCCAAGGTACTGACCTTCTGAAAACAAAAGAGTTATGAGATCAAAAACTGCAATATGCAAAACCATATATTCATCCTAAAGTCTGATAGGATGATCAGGGAACAACAATCTTCCTGTCATAGCAACAGTCTAGCTGTAGCTACGTAGTTCATTCCTACCAGAAAGCATGGGAGTTCTGATGCTGGAATCAGGGGGACAGGGCATCAAGGGTATAAAAGAAATAGTTTAGAAGCTTTGAACTCATTGTGCAGGGGCTAATTATTACCAAAACCTCTGAACTTTCAGTTTAAATATATATATTTCATAAACGTGGTAGGAAGGCCACCAGAGTGTCTCTTCTCTTGCCTCTTGTGTCTTCACTCAGGTGAGTATCAAGGGAAATGTACCTTGGGTGTTGATGCTTCCATGGGTTTGTCTTCCTGAGGCTTCTCACTGTGGAGGATACATGAGGGAACACACTGTTGAGGGGACAGTATTTTAAAAGCCCAGATAGTCCACTCATGATGTACTAAGAGGAAAGGAACTCATACCAATAAGCCTTAAAGCAGTGGGTTAGGATGTATGTAGGGAGAAAAGCTAACCAGTAGCTCTAAGGTAGAGCAACTCATCAACTATAACACTGTTATAGTTGTTTCCCCCCCTGCCCCAGCTCTGAAAAAAGGTATCAGTAATGCCAAGGTGGACACAATTTCACATGATCTTTCACAAAATCATAGTCCTTATTACAAATAGCTATGTGTTTGTTGATATACATATGTATATATATAGCTATGTATAAGTTGATGAGCTGAGCACACAACAGAAATTAAGCCATCTGTGTAATACAGGCGTACGCTTATATTGCATTTTAAGCAAATCAGGCATGAGAGGTAGCATCACCTTGCAACCAGGGTGGCAAAGCAGTTTCCATTTTCTTCATTTCATAACTGAAGAAATGAACCTCATAATCACATGCATTTAAGTCCAAGGTAAGGGGGGGGGGGAAGGAGGGGGAAAGCCAACACCTTTCAGCTTCTCGTCTGAAAGACACTTACCTAGGCTTAGCATCCATCCTTGGAGATAGTGTTTTGGACTTGTTTGCTGAAGGAGGCAAGGAAACTACAGCTTCACCCTCTGGAGCTACTTGTAAACTTTTTTGTTTGCCTGCTTTCACTGGAAGGCCCACAAAAGCAGAACCTTCACCATGTCACCCAGGTAACACTTAACTGGGTCACACTTAAGGAATTGAAGAGAGCCATGTCTGACCTGAGCCTTGGTCAGCTTCATCCAGGTCAGACTGCTGGTTCACTGCAGTCATGGTGACATCAGAGTTAGATGTTTTCTGCTTGGAGACATGACACCATCAACAGAGCATATTAATGACTAATACAGAAATGGGGCTTTCTGTGTTTGTTTGTTTTACAAGATCAGATTTTCCATGCCAGCCTGCAGCAGTAGTAGCTACATGATCATTGCTAGTCACATAAAAATCTCTGAGTTACGTTTGAGTGATACTATGAGAACCACACTAAGATCATTCCACCATCATCCTGAAAGACAGGAAAGTTGTTTCATTGTTGTTTTTAAAGCATTTTGACAATATTTCAGATCTGGGGACAAGTATTTAGGCTGACCTCCACTGATATGAGAAAGGTAGAGTTTAAAAATAGGTCAGGTCTAAGTACAAACTAGGTTTCCTGGAAAGAAGGTTTTAACGACACCTGTGAAAGACTGGAGGAGAAGAAAGAGAGGACAGAAAGATTACTTCGCCATACACCAAACACTCACTGCTACAGTGCCCGCTAACTGCTCATTGTGTTGTGAGAGCAAGTTTTCTGGTGTGGGGTCCACGTTTTCAGGATCTTTCCCCTTCTGTAGATCACTGGACTGAGATGTCACTGCAGAACAATCAGGATGAGAATAACTTCATGATATTTAGACACACACCTCACTGTTCTTAGGCACATACATAAAAGTGTAACAGTACAAATTATTAGACGCAAACATCTGAATATCAAGCTTAGTAAAACAAAAACATTAAACAACCCTAAGTTACCAAGTGCATAATTGAAACCTTAATAAATCAGCATCCCCATCACATATGAAGATGTGCAATTGCTACCTTGACCATTAACTCTGCAACACATGGCACAGCCAGACTAGATTCTCCACCATCTGTTTCACTGTGTTAGATTCTCCAAAAGACACTACAAAGGCTGTTTATCTACAGATAAACTACATTCTACCCTTTGTACTGCTTGATTGCTTTGAGTAGTGCCCACCTTGCACCTGATGAAATAGTTTCCTCACCCGTGCCTTCAGTATATGGAGGACTTTCATTACAGCTTATTTTGGGTTGTAAATGGAGGGAAATGTGAAGGACTAATGAAGTTATTGCTGTCCTGTATCTACAGCTAGAAGTAGCTCTTTTGGGTATTCATCTGAAGAAATCTGAAACACACTGTAGCTGCCAGTGCACAGATCCAGTCTCCATGAGTTGTTGCCCTGCCTTTTTTTTTTTTTTTTTTAATGTGGCTAATTGCAAGCAGTGGACTGTGAGTAAAGATACTCATTCTAAAATTGAACAACCAAATTCCATAAACTAATGACAAAACAAGATCACCTTCTTCATCCTGCCTTGTTTGCTTCTCAGTATGGATGGACTCCTCTTCATCCACATTTGTCTGTTAGTGTGAAGGAAATCTTATGTGAAATGACCTTAAAGAATTAGAGTCCTTATCTAATTCAGTTAGCTACTTCATAGCATAATTAACATCTGTTAATCACCAGCGGCAAATCACTGGATGCTAGCCAAGCTGGCCATTTGGAAATGCCTGATCTCCTGCCACTATACTGTGACTATCTATTCTGACATAAGGTTTTCCACGGGTCCCGTGGTCTGCAGATGAATTAAATGTATTAGAAATTACCAAATTGATAAATAACAAAAAACCACCCTCCCATGTTCTTCCATTATCTTATTCTAAAAATGAGCCTTTTAAAAATATCTCTACTGTTTAGATTAAAAGAAGTATCTACAAAGTCAGTCTATGCCTTGTAGTTTCTCTTTTCACCAGGTTCTTGTGTCACAATTTGTTCAACCTGTGCAATATTTCAAATGAGTGAGAACTTGTTCACAGTTCAGTTCAAGCAAGGCAATTAAGTGCAACAGGCTTTATTACCTGCTTCAAAAACTCAGCAGAAGTAATCGTATCAATCAACTTACTAATAAGACAGTTTAACCATTCCAGCTTCTAAAGCTGAAATTAGAGTCCCTAGAAGCTTTTTTTTTTTTTCCCTCTGAAGTGCCTACTATCTCTTTCAGGCCAAAGAGAAGAATATATTGAGAATGACAAAATCTCAAGGGGAAGAAAAATATATAATGAACAGATAGGAAAAAAGCCACTGGATGTTTTTGCCAAGTGTATATCAGTAAAGCACAGTTTAGAAAAGGAGAAACTTAATGCTAAGAGCTTACCATCATTTTTTCATCTCCAAGGACTTCTTTAAGTATATTTAAGATTTCATACTCAGCACTGAAATGTAGCTTGATTTTTGTTGCTTCTGTTTTGTTAAGAGTAGCGGGTATCTTCATGTAAATTTTGACTACCTTTTCTCCACCATGCTCTGTGGGGAAAACAGAAGTTAAATCTCTTTTCGAGCAAGACATTCAGTCTATCATCCTAAAGACTTTTTTTGTTAATTTTCAGGCGGTTTCTTTCACACCTCGCCCATGGCATTTCCAGTCACATTGCTCATCCATTTCTTTCTCATTGAGTCCAGATGATTATGCATCCATTACCCTGATATCTACAGATGAGCCCCCTGGACACACCCTGACTGGGTGCAAGGAACAACCTGCTGCCCTGCCACCTCAGCAACTTACAGAGCCTTACTGCAAGTAGGGTCTTGCAGATCATGCCAAGTGGAAAGCATAATAAATCCATGGCACAAGCAGAACTTTCTTCCTCATAGCTCCACTGCCACTGCAGGACACAGCATGGAAGAGTCACCTACACACACAGGAGCCCGGTGAGGCTCAGAGAAGCACTGGTGGTTCCACATGTCTGGCACACATTCAGTCACTGTTTTGCTTCTGCTCGTAATAGTAATGTAGCTGTTCCCCAGGCATCATTCAGAAAATGAACTTCTGTAGAGCCTGATGTGGCTAGAGAAGATGTTCACTTGCACTAGTCAATCAACCACTGCGAAAGGCCACTGAAAACCCTATCTTCAACATAAACACATACCACAAATCAGCATAGGGAGTGCTGGTGCAAGGTGACAAAAGTACTCAGCGTAGAGAAGAGAGGGCATGGGAACTCTTTGGTGATGGTGAGATTTTACATTGGCTCCCTTTGCCTTGCAGGCTTGTGGACAAACAGAAGATACTGCTGGTGGCCAAGTCTTACCCTTCAGACAGTAACAGCTGACTGCTTCTTTCTGCAGCCTCACAGAGTCCCAAAGAACACCCTTGGAGAACCAAAACCAACACATCAGCAATAGAGCATCCACCTGCTGCATTAGGCTAGGTCAGGGTTGCCAGAGCTTTACATTTACCTCGGTACTGTCTATGTAGAAAGTCACACTGTGACTGCCAGTGTTGAAGTCAATCCAGAACTTCTCTAGCTTCTCGTCAGATGGCTTCTTCACCTGGGAAAACACGGCAGCAGTGTTGCTATTTCCTCTAGTACATCATTCTCAGTTTTCTTTAACAAAATGAAATTGGAAAAAAGTTGCCCTACATATACACATGCATACTTTCCAGAAAGTTAACTTGGAATCTACCTGCAAGTTGCAAGCCTAGCATTCATCTGCTCATACCCAACAAGTCAGAACAGGGCTGTACATCAGCTAAGTGAAAGGAAATACCTCACGGAAATGCCTGCATGTTGGCAACAAGTAAAGTCTCCGAAGCCTTCTGGATTTCTGAGCACCTGAGATAAGCCAAAGCAGCAGTACCAGTTTTCAACAAAACTCTTTAGAGACTTCATTTTGTTTTGGTACAACTGTCAGGAACAGTGCCACAAATACGTACATTTACTTGAAGACTTAGAAAGCAATCTGGAGAATTTATAACCGCAACTATGACCTCTCCTATACGGGCATCAAACTGATCTTGTTTTCTGTCAGTATGGGAGGAGCCCTGCCAGGGGAATCAGAGTCCTCCTCATGCATTTTAGATCTCTTTTCAGTCATCACCATGAAGAGAAGTGCTGCCTCTGTCATTTGGCTGACACAAAAGCAAAGTCAGCAGCAGTAAGGTAGGAGTTGGTTGACAAACAAGCAAACTTTTGAACTGGAATGGAAAGTTACACTCTGTACTCTGGAAAATTAAGTTCTTTAATGAAAAAATTGGATGAAGAAACATACTACACACAAAGTAACTGTTTGAACTGCAGTAGCATTATAGATAATGCAGCCCAGCATTATGATTTTTTTACCTGGTTCACATCAGCAAAAGCAGACAGGCAAGGAAATGAATAGACTCTGGAAGAAAAGCAGACTCCATATGACACATTCAACATCAGTCAGAATCTAACTTGCTGAAAACTGAAGTCATTAATATTGGCTACTAATTTTCTTGTTAAAAAATTTGATAACTTTCAAGAAGTTTAGAGAAGCTTAGAGAAAGAGTGATACATAGTCTTCATTAATTTTAACTTTCAAAAGAACCACTATTTGAATGAATAAAACCTATTTCTTAAGAACAACGTTATTATTCATGCCTGTGATGTAAATCATTTTTGTGGAACATAAATTAACAACCTCTCCCCAACAGTTTCCAAATGGATTACAGTTTAGTTTCCTGATTCACAGCTTACCTTCTTTTATCCCCAAGCCTTTCATTTAGTTGGTTAAGAAATTTCCTGCAGTCCTTCAACACAAATAACATCTTATTAAAAATCATAAGGTTATGTTCCCTTTGGAAAAAGTGATATGTTATTGGAGATCTATAGCCCCTACTCCAATTAAAAGCTTTTAACGCAGTGTGACACTACAAGCCACTGGGGAAAAGAAATTCAGGTTGCTATGGAGAGTTCAACCCAACATATAACCAGCCAGCCAGCCTCTGCACAGAAACCATACAAGTAAGCACTTCAGAAAGGAGAGCTCTTCTCTTTTGTATTTGCCAGGTTAAAAAGAAACACCATTCACAAACAACTAAGTAATTTCATATTTATAAAATCAGTTCTTTGAGAACTTCTCACAAGGACATTCTGACTGAACTCAAATAAAATCAGCCCCTATACAGACTTGTCAAATACATTGTTTTCAAAATAAGAACCCTCACCGTCTCAAATTCTTTATCCTTGATCTCTTTGAAAGCTTCAGCAAGATATTTATCTTCAAACCAGTGGTTAACAAGGTCATCTCTCCATTTTTTTATCGTTAGCCTACAAAGTGCTTCTGAAAGGGCAACCTGAAGGTCATAATCTACATGGCAAAACATAAGTACAAGATAAATACATCCCCCCTGGAAACACAGAGAGTTAACACTGCTATTCTTACACTAATACTCCAAAAAAAAAAAAAAAATCAATTCCTCAGCTCCCTTTGGGTTTACCCAGGCAAATGGCAGCATCAGGCAGCCAAGGACAGCAGCCCCTGTGAGCTGTGGGCATCCTCCCTGCACAGGTGGCAGGGAATGCCAGTAGCTACTGCACACAGCTGCACTGGGAGATGTTCTTGAGTACCAGGGAGAGGACAAGAGCAAAGCCTTGTTGACAACACACTCCGATCACAGCACATGCAAAGTGATGCAGTCATTGCCCCAGAAGCGTTATGACTAGGAGAAAACTAAATGAAGATTTGACTTGAGAGGTAACAAAACCCATTTAACTGCAGTTTGTTCACATCATGGATCAGTGATTGAAGTTTGTGTGGGTATTTTTGTTTAAGACTAACAGCAAGCACATTTTGTAATTACCTACATCATTACATTTCTGCATACATCACTTCAGCTTTTCCTATTAGTTAATAAGAATCACTAACACTAGTTAGAAAAACCAAAATTAATTGTTAAATCTAATCATTTCTGATAATTCTTTCCTTCAATTACCATCTGATTTTCCTCCCCTAAAAATCAACTACCTACAAGGAAATAATTTGAATTGCATTAAATAAGCATTAAATAAGCAGATGAAGGCAGAGAACCCTTGCTTCATAAGAATAACCACTAAGTACTTCTTACCACCAGCCTCCAGCATCGTTTTTGCAAGATCCTTCCTGAAAGAACAGAAGGCAACAAGTCGAAGAAGAAATAAAACACTAAAGTGAGACTAATAGACTAAATAGAAGCATAAACTTTATGATAAAGATCACACATGAAACACAATGGAAAGCCCAGTAATTTCATCTGTACCCACACAAGCAGAGAGTGCTGCAGCCCAACTGAATGCTGCTTTCCCTGCAACAGCAATTGCTGGAGAAACACTTACGTAAGGAAACACATCTCCTCTGACAACTGGAGTTTCTTTCTGCCCTCACGTGGGACACTATCGAGTATGGAGTTGAGAGTCCTCAAAGCCTTTCTCCCCCAACAGAGGAAGAGGATGGAGCAGGGACAGAAAGAAGCCAGTTAGTTATTTCTGACAATTTTATTCAGTCACACTCGCTCATCTATGTTTTCTTCTCAGAGTACGAGTCTTACCTCCTGCCGCAGAGCACAGCAAATGCCTGCTTCTGTCACCAGACGCCCTAGCTCAGGTAGAAACAAGTTCACCAGCTGCTTCTTCCCTATGAGAAGAGTTTGCAAGGTTACAGCTAGCAAAGAGCATAAAATCCACATAAAAGGTGAAACATCAGTTTGTGGTGTTTAAGTAAAACTATCCCAGTTATGGATTCAGCTTTAAACAGAGCTTATGGGGGACAGTTACCACACTGGTCTGCAAAGGGATGGCATCTAGGTTGGCATCCTTTCTGCAGCAACACTTGATGATGGCCATTTAAATAAGGTACTACAGCTAGCTTGTTCAGTACATGAAAAATAATGAACAAGAAACAGGAACGTGTTTTGTGCTCTGATATACACATTAATGAACATGAACTGGAAGGAAACTGGGAGGAGGTTTTAAAGAATGTGTTACAGGGAGGAGGAGGAAGAAGAGGAGAATAGAGAGAGGATAGAGTTCAAACAGCATTAAGAAATGTGCTCCTGAGACTGAGATTCAGAAGACATAGGAATGGAAAAATAACAAATACCGACCTTCACTACTGCACTTGCAAATCACCTAATGGAAAAAGTAAGGGAAGTCTTCATTAACATACAGTGACCCGAGAACAGTGGTAGTTGAAGTGCCTAAGCGCTTACGTCCCTACCATCACACCTCTCAGGGGCTGAAGTAGCCTAAAACATTGCTGCACCCACATCCATTAAAGCACTGCCACCTGGTATAGGTGTCACATATGGTCACCCTACATCATACAGAACACAAAGGAGCAAGGCACCCACTCCCCCAGGGAATTCAGCAGCACCCTCTGATTCTTGCAAAACCCACATCCCACCACATTCTGGTACACATACGGGCAGCACCCTTGTGTAACAACACCATTTACGCTTACACACTTCAACTATAAATATTGCTACAGGCAGTATCTGAAGAGTTTTGGAGTCCCTGGAAAAAAAAGACTAAAAAGAAAAAAACCAAAACAGATAACAAGAAGAAACACACAAAGCCACCACCTTACCCTCCACAGTGAAAACATATAGAAGTAATGGGCCAGGAAGACAAAGGCATCAAATGCTGACAAATAATTTATCTATGGAGCCTTTTGTATAATTGCAAGGAGGAACAAGAAAGCCTGATTTTACTTAAATATCTTTTATCACCTCCTAAAAAAAAAAAAAATCAAGCTACAGCCACAGACAGCTAACAAATCATAAGCAGTTTAACTAATTCTTACACTCAGAGCATACACGGTTCTAGTAAGTAAAGACACCCAGTTGGGCTGATGCCTGCACACACACAAGAAGTTCACACACACACCAAGAGTGTGTGTGCAGACAGTGAGATCTGGAGCATTTTCCTTACTGGAATGTGAATGCTGCAATAAGTTTAAAGTTATGAATACCGTAAATAAGAACTAAATGACAGATCAGTCTTTGTAAGTTAATCAGTTGTTTCAAACAGCACAGAGACAAACAGCCAGAACCATCTCAGCAAGAGCATTTGCCCCTGATAGAAAACTATTTGTGAATGATGGCTATCTTATATAATAAAGACAGCCCTTCTACTCCCCTTAATACATGTACATACCAATGCAGAGTCAAAGAAGTCTTCCAGAAGTACCATCAAAAAACTATTTTCAGTTGGGTCAATGAGGATCACAAACGCTCTTGCTCTTTCAAACCAAGATACCATGTAAAAATTAAGAGAATCAGTTAAAGTCTTGCAAGACGAGCTAGTAAGCCTTACACTACACATATCAGCAGCAAAACATACGCACACAGGTCTGTTCTCAAGTCCTGCATTTCACAGTCCTGTACCGCGTTAAAAAGAGCTGAGTTTTGTTAGCCACCTGCATACACTGCCAGTCTCATGGTACTCAGCAGCACTTGTATGACTTTTCCCTCCCCATATTCCCCTCCTTTCTGGTCCCAAGGCACCTGCCCTTGGTGCCTGAGACCCTCTTGTCACGCTAATCTGCAGCATCATAGCTGCTACGAAATTACCTGCTCCAGATGTTCTGGAAGTAACATAAGAGATTTTCCAAGCTTTTGATTTTGTATTTTATGATATATGCTAACCAAGACACTGAACAGCATCGCACGCTCAGGAGTAGCCACAAATCTACACATCACTGGAGGTACAGAGCTCAGACAAGCAAGAACTGGTTAATGTTCCCTCTAGAAAGCAATTTTGAGCAACCATATCCCTAAAAACCATCATTACAAAGCATTGGTGCAGTGTGTTGAGCTGAGGACTCCTGGACACAGCCCTCCTAACGGAGCCTGGCATCATTGTCTCAGACACAGGTGCCTCTCCTCTGCTACAATTGATGCCAGCACTATGCTGATTAGAGACAAAATACAACTCCAGATTAAATGCAGCTGTTGCATTAAGCTTGAAAGGGGACCTGCATAGAGAGTGTATCAGCTTTTTAAGTTATGAAAGCACAAATTTCTCATCAGTTCTATTACTAACATAGAATGTTGGTGCAGCACTCAAAATTTAATTAGAATGTATTTCTGTTATTTCACAAATGTGACTCATCAACTCATCCTCTCCCTCCACTGTCAGCTTAAAAACAAAATCACAGTGCTGTTAAGGCAGGTGATATGTACAACCATAATATTAGTTTCTGCATTGAAAGCAATGCCTGGAAGCTAAAAAAAGTTTTCCTCATGCAGCCAATGAAATATATCTGGAAAAAAATATACTTTTGGCAGAATCATACAAGCCATGTTCTAGCTCTCATTTCAAGTTCTTTTCCCCGATGTAAGCAACCCTAAATCTCATTAGTAACTTGCTTAGTGTGTTATACTCATCTTTTCTACAAGTCCTTGCTCAATGAACAAGCTTGTCCCCTGTTCGAGATCACTCTTGAAGTAGAGCTGGATACACTTGAGCAGCAGGGACACATTGTGGAAGTCATTCCTGTCCAGCTCCTGTAGAAAGACATGGAGCCGTGCTCTGTCATCCCAGTCCATGGGTAACAGAGGCAGAGTTACACGGTGGTTAAGATCAGTTCTGGTACACAGGCTGTGGTATTCACCCTTCTCAGTGCTTTGTCGAGCTGGCTTAAGAGAGACTCGCTGTACTTCTGCAGCGAGTCTGATTCTTTCTCTCGCAGCAGGTCACTTATCTTCTGGTACCCCTTCCCCTTAAAGGCATCAATGAGCAGTGATTCAAGCTGCAGAGACAGGGGAAAACAAATGCACCAGAGATTAACACAGGCAGGCACTTGAAGCACTGTGGGACTGACAATGAGAAAACACCCATAAGGCTATTTAAAAAGTTGAAGGATTGAAGACTTCATCTATAATTACCTTTTTCTCTACTTCCATTAAAAAACTAACAGCTCTGAGCACTGCCACATCCATGTGAGAATGCACTTTTAAGTATATACAGGCAGGTATTTGCAAAATAAAGGTAAATACATATTTAAAAGCTCCTTACGTAGTCTTCTGCACGGGCTGCCATGTTGCTGCTTATCTCTCTACTCCAGTCTTCACTGCTTTCCTTTCTTTAAAATTAAAAGGAAGCACTAAAAATTAAAAAATAGAATAAAAATAAAACACCTTTCTGCTCAAAACCCGACAAGCCTTCAGTTCCCCTTCTTTTCTATAGGCTCGTTTTATCTCCTAAATTTCAGCACCTCCTGTGGGCGCCCGAAGCCCCACAGCGTCCCGGTCCGGACCGTGCTCCCCCACCGCCCGGGGGGGAGCGACCGTCGGCGTTCCGCAGGGCTCCGGGTCCCGGCGCTTCCAGAGAAGAAGCTGACCCGTCCCCAGCCCCGAAACAAAATCCCTCCTCGATCGCAGCCACCCCACAAAGCCGCACCTGCATCCCGTCTCGGTGAGGCCGCAAAACCGGCTTTATTTCGCGACTGAGAGGGAAACGGAGCCGCTTTTCCCAGGGGAGCGGAGCGAACGAGAAAAGCCCCCAGCCAGGTGGGATCGTTTAAAGCATTACGGGAGCACGAAGCATCCAACGTCTTCAGAGCATCATACACGCTTTTATTTTATCTTTCTGTTCGTAAAAGCAATGTATTTATTTATTTTTAACAGAAGGTGCAACGACTGCTTTTCACCCCTAAAAAGCCAGTGTCTGTAACTTCCCAATAAACTGATACCCCATTGATTACTACGATGGCTCTCTCGGAGGGAGTTTTCATCCCGCAGCGAAACCAGCCCCCAGGGCTGCCCCAAGCAACCCCGCGCCGCTCTGGTGATATCGGGGGCTGCGGATCTGCCCCCGATGCCCGGTGGGGAGCCCCCCCCCCCCCTCCCCAGCACCCCCAGGGCCGCCCCGGGGGCCGGGCGGGAGGTGCGGGCCGCCCCGAGGCGATAAAAGCGGGAGCTGCCCGCTCGCCGCTGCCTCCAGCATGAAGCTCACCTGGGACATCAACGACCCCAAGCTGCCGCAGGTACCGGGGGTCGGGGCATGTCTGCGGGTGGGACGTAACGATTTGATATACAGCCTTGTCCAGCTATGCATGAGCTCCTAAAACGACCTTCCTTCTCCCTCTTTCCTTTCTTTAACCTATGTCCAAAGAATCTTAGGTTGACCGTTTTCTGCTGATATCATCCAAGCCATCTAAATATTGTACCTGTTCGCTCAGGTCTGATTAAATATATTTGGCAATGAATATTCAGGTAAATGTTTTTCCTCTGTTTGTAAGCTCCAAATACATTTTCAATTCATATACTTTTCATCACGTATTTTATTTTACATGTAACATGCAATTATGGAATGGATTAATTCTGCAAATTGCTCACGTGTGCTGTATATGGATGTTAAAGGAATGTTGTAGGAAATTTTTATTTAAACGGTGTTTGGAGTTTAAAGCATTAGGCATTATTTAATTTTTATGGCAACTACATTCTGATAAGGAATGCCAGGAAGCGAGTGACATCCCAAATGGAAGTGTTCGTTCTCTGAACCACTACACATACAGTGGAATATATGAGTTTTCAGTGGTTGGTTGTGGGTTGTTTTGGGGCTTTTTGGTTTTGTTTGTTTGCTCTTTTTTTTTTTTTTATCTTGTTCAGCTTGCTATAGATGCACTTCAACTATTGCCTAACTAAAACTTGAAGCTTTCAGTCTTCAGGTGCTCATCCTCACACAGGTGGTGGGCAGCCAGGGAGTGCTGGTAATGAGGTAATGTCCAACAGCTGGACAAACCTCACTGTGCAGGGGCATTGGTGACAAGAGACCCTGTTATTACTGGTCATCGTAGAATCATTAAGGTTGGAAAACACACTAAGCTCATACAGTCCAACCACCAACCCATTCCCGCCATGCCCACTAACCATGTTCCTCAGTGCCACATCCACACGGTTCTTGAGCACCTCCAGGGATGGTGACTCCACCACCTCTCTGGGCAACCCGTTCCAGTGCCTCACTGCTCTTTCTGAGAAGTAATCATGCAAAAAGGGAATGGCTCCCGACTCTTGAGGCATGGAAGCTTAGGCTGCATTTATCTTGTTACAAGCTCTTTCTGAATAAGCTATTCTTTAAAAAAATACTTTTCTGCTGTTTCCGAATTTGCTGGTCATAGAAAGAGCCCTTGGGACAAAATCCCAAGGTGGCACCATCATAGAACAGCCTGAGTTGGAAGGGACACACAAGGATCCTGAAGTCCAACTCCCAGCTCTGTGCAGGACCACCCAAATCCAACCCAATGTCTGAGAGCATTGCCCATACTCTCCCTGAATTCCAGCACGTGGGGCTGCGACCACTGCCCTGGGCAGCCTGTTCCAGGGCTCGACCACCCTCTGGTGAAGAACCTTTTCTTAACCCCCAACCTGACCCTCCCCTGATGCAGCCCCATGGCGTTCAGGTGCCATGAAGTGTCCCCTCCTGCTCATGCCCCTTTGCTCTCCCTGCCACAGGAGCCCGAGTGCTTTGATGCCTTCCAGGAGTGGCCGGACGGCTACGTGCGCCTCATCTACTCCAGTGAGGAGAAGAATGCGCAGCGGCACCTGAGCGGCTGGGCCATGCGTAACACCAACAACCACAACTGCCAGATCCTGAAGAAGTCCTGCCTGGGCGTGGTGGTGTGTGCGGGGAGCTGTGCCCTGCCCGACGGCACCAGGCTGCAGCTGCGGCCTGCCATCTGCGACAAGGCGCGGCAGAAGCAGCAAAGTAAGGGCGGATGTAGGGGACCTAATTCTCTCAGCTAGGCCTGACTTCTGAACAGAGATCAACCTTGCCTTCTTGAAAGTCTGTTTCGCATGTGTTTGCATGCATTGTGAAGAGTGGGAGGGATATATTTAGTTCCAGATTTTGTCAGTGTCTGCCTGTAAATAACTAAGGGCCTACAATGCTCTCAGTCGCTAGCTTTTATTAAGTATACAGCTCTAGCCCATACCGTTCATTTCTGCTTGGTACTCTGCATCATGTTTACTTGAGTATCATTCATCAGTGTGAATTTCAGTGAAGGACTCAACTGTTCTTGCACTCTGCTTTACCTCTGGACAAGTGTTTTCTCTACCTGTACTTGCAGAGAAAGCCTGTCCGAACTGCAATGCAGCCCTCCAGCTCATCCCTTGCCGTGGGCACAGTGGCTATCCTGTCACCAACTTCTGGAGGCTTGATGGCAAAGCAATATTTTTCCAGGTAAAAAGCACACATGCACACAATTTCAAATTATATATATATATATATATATATATATATATATACATGCATGGAGAGAGATTTCTTGTTGTCTGTGTGTAACATCAAACATGGTGAGGATAGTGGAATTCTGGTCCATGCTTGGATTCCTCTGTATTATAAACACGGCCATAACAAATAAAACAGTAACACTTGGCTGTATTTTTAAAAAGCAGTACTTGAGAGTTAACATTTTCCATCTTTGCTAAAGCATCATTATAGATGTCTTAAGTTCTTTTGATTATGTTACACAAATGGGAACAAAGAGTTTGTCCTACACCTTGGCACCTGTCTGACGACTGAATCTCATGAAGGACCAAGGATTTATTTTCTAAAATTAAAAAATAGGGAAAGAATTTTAAAACTTGCTGAAAAAAAAAAAACAATATTTAGAAAATTGGTTTGAAACTTCATACTGATGTCTTGGTTTTTGTTGTTTTTTTTTTTTAAGCCATGTAAGGACAAAAACCTCAGAAGAAGCCCCTGTTTTGAGATGACATTCTCTGGTGAATGTGTTGTTGTTTTTTTTCCCTGACCCAGACTCCAGTGAACTCTGTTCTTCCAGTCAGTAAATGGAAGCAAACCGATGACATTTCCAAATTCTCACCTGTTATTTATCATTCCTGTTAATGAGATATGCTGTTGTACAAATGCAAAGACTGAAAAGATCTTTATCAAAATTGCTGATACTTTCTCACTTAAAAGTTAACTTCTATCCAAGAAACGGCGGCATTTTAAAAGCAGTTTTAAGTTTCCCAGTTTGTATTAGAGACTATATGGAGGTCCACTTAGAAAAGTGTAATGGGTAACTGCATGCAGCATGCATTGTTTTATCATATGTGAATATAGCTTTGGATACATAGGTCTGTGCATTCACATATGTTTCAATAGCAGACTATCTTTCAATGGCTTTTGTGGGTGTGTATTTCAGTCTCCTTCAGGAAGGTGGGCATTGTTTTAAAGTAGTGAGAAACCACTCTAAAGCGTATTGTTGTCATTCTAGTGGTGGATGTTATCAAGCAGAACAGAGCGCAGAAAACAAATTAAACTCAATTTATAATACTTTCCCACCACTACCTCCTTGGTTCTGATCAGCTACTCCTGAATGCCCCAGACATGGGTAGAGCCTTTGCTCCTTCATCATTCTGTCTCACAGCTCTGCAGTAATCACTGGCTTTTCCTCCCTCAGTTCTTCCTTTTTTCTACCTGCAAGTCACAACTGGGTTATATTGATTTATTTTTAAATTTAATCCCTCCTTGTTCTTTAGTTTCTCCTCTGAGCTCCCTTGTGCAAGACTGTAGGTTATGTCATGGATATCTCTCATCTTATTACTGCATTTTTTTCTCTAATCATTCTTTGATTACCCTTATTTAGGCTAAAGGAGTCCATGACCATCCTAGGCCAGAGAGTAAATTGGAGGCAGAGGCAAGACGAAGTGCAATTAAGAAGCAAATGTCATCTTCTCAGAATTCCCAGAAAAAGAGAATTCTAAACTCAGAGGTAAGTCAAGATTTTGCATCAGTTAAAAAGTTGTCAGATGTAGATACTGGGAAGTCCAGGGCAACGCAAAGTTTTATACCATGCTACATTTGTTCATTTGGGACTGAAATGATCAGTATTGCAAGTGTCAGGGTGTGCACTGTAGGCAGTATCCACTCCTGAATCTCAAAGCTTTTGTCCTTTCCAGGCAGGAAGATACCATGATAGCAGTGGTTATGTCAGTAACATGCAAAATCTGCCCTCCATAGACATCCCAGAAAGAGTCAGCATCATCACAGACACCAGTTTTTCAATTCCAGCTCAGCCTTACCCTTTGCCGCAAAATACTGACCTCTACAAGATGTCTTATGACTCAGCCAGCTTCCAAGAGGACCAGCTGTTGCCATACCAGAAGTGCCCCAATCCAAGGATCTATGTGCCCAGGCCATGTAGTCATGAGTTTGGATTTCCTCCTTTCATTAGCTCCAGTCCTTACCCATCATGTTATAAAGATCCAGCAAATCCTCCCCTTGATGCCAACCCTATCAGTTTGAATGGATCTCACTATAATTCCTTGACCAGCAGTGACAAGCCCTTTGATCATACTGGTAGGCACTATGGACTGAAACCAATCTGGGGGAAAACTGGCAGTGGAGACAGGAGCGACTATGGTCAGATGCAAACAAGCACTAACCACACTTATTATGGTGGTGAGTACTCCAGCAAATATGGTCCCAGTCCCTCTCCCATGGCCCCACCACTACAGACTGTCATCACAACCACCACAAAGGTGTCCTACCAGGCCTACAAGCCGTCCATGCTGAAGTACAGTGACAATCTCTGTGACATGAAAAACCTTCAGAGCTGTACACATGTGGCTGAAAATGTCTCAGGCACTATCTATTCAGGGATGAAGATTCAGGAAGACTTTGGGATGATCAAGTCAGCACTGCTCTACCAGCATGACCCAGTCACCACAAAGTCTGAACCAGTCGAGAGCGTGGAGGCCTATCGGTATGGGTTACCTCTGGGGAACAGCTATGCTGAGCACGAAGGACAAGCCTTAAGGTTTGAGAGTACGGAATATTGACTAAATGTTACCTAAATTCTATTGGGATGGTTAACTGGGAAATTAATGGTTGCACTAATGGTATGTTGTTTGGGATTTGAGGCAGTGTGAGAAAGCAGTGCGTTGTTGCTTTCTGGAGCTGAATAAAGCATGTTTCCCCCACACACACACACACAAAAAATCAATATATGTACCTCTAAAAGGGTATGAAACGTCCAGACATGATTGGGAGTTGGTGGTGTGGAGACAAAGCACCTTGGGAAGTAAGCAGCTTCCTGTAATGGAGACTGTGATCTGCTTACAGCTGCGGCTCCTGCCAGAGGTTGGAGAGACAGTGCTTCAACTGGGAAAGGAAAACACTCCCCAGGTAATTGAAAAAGAAAATAGCCTTGGCTATAGATTATGGCCAATGGAAAGAAATGACAGTGAGACAAGTTGCAGGATAATTCACCTGAATGATCCATCCACCTGCCATGATCTATGTAATGAATGTAAAAGCTAGTGGGCCAGAGAAATGATAAACCTGCAAGGAAACTGCATTTTTGTCTAAAAGCAGCAGGTCAATGTGAACAAACCTTGTCAATTACTATTCTTCTTCTCCCTGCCTCACCATTAGGTCTTTCTCTTTCCTCAAAGGGACTTTTACTAGCAGTTCCTAACTCCTGTCCTCCCGGTGAGAGTGGTGTTCTCCTGGGAATAAAGCAATCAACAAAACAAGAGGTCAAAATTTTCTGAGACCCTAAGCTAAACAGAAAACTTGAGAATTTGCACCTCCGGGCTCTCGGCTAATGAAACTCTTCTCCAGTAGGTCCAGAAGAAGACAGTGTTGCTGGTTTCAGTTTACGTATTTTGGAAGATGTTGTCTAGCGCTCTTTAATGAAACTAAAATAGTGTATGCCTAGCAAGAAAGCTATGTAGGCAGGGATCTGGTCGAGATGGCAGCATTAATTATTAGTTACCAAGTATTTTAACTTTTTAGGCACTCAAATATTTTGGAAAAAATATTTTTGTATATTTTCCCTGTTTTAAGTAAGAGCATGCTACTGTATGCTTTTAATAAACATGCATTTAAACACAAAACAACATATAATCTAACACAAGTGGTTCACTAGTTGGCTTCTGTGTGCAGAACCTTGCAGTGCTGTCATCAAACTAATAACCAAATCTTATTTGTATAGTATGGTGTGCAGACACTTGGGTTTAAGTCATTCTATTTGGTGTGCTGCTTTTTTAACTTTGTATTTTTTTATGAGAACAATGCACACAGTCTGATACTTGAAATAGAGTTGCACAGCAAATTAACCAACAATATTCAGCAGTGGATTGATCAGCATTTCAAAAGCTCAAGCTACTTGAAGCTGGAATGTATCACTGACTTCTAGAATATTTGCTGTCTGCCTCACCAGGTTCTTTTTACATTTTTCTGACAGTTCTACCAGGTGGTTTAGATTGCAGAAATGAGTCAGGTGAGCAACATCAGTTAGGTAGTTAGCCTACACACCAACCTAAGAAAATGGCAAGTTACTGCCCAGAAAATTTGAGCCAAATTGTGGATGCAGAAACATGCAACACCATACCTATACACAGAACTGAAACTTCTCATCTTTACTCCCAAACATATCAAGTCAGTTTGGGAGTAGAATAAAACTTAAGATAAAGCCACCTAACTTTTGAAGAAAAGTGGAAATATGGGTGGGGAGAGGGTTTAAGGTCAAGCAAAATGGCTAGAAAGAGATTCACAAAAGATCTCAAAGTCAAAGAGTTTTAAAGATGTAAGCTACTTCATTTTGTATTAGCTTTTGGGAAATCAGATGACTGTGGCTCTATCTCCAGATGTGTTAAAAGTTCCAGGACAAGTGGTGGGGGTTTTGTGCTGTTAATATACTGGTATAAAGCTTGCTACTATACATGTATGCTTATGTTATGCTATGCTCTCAAAACACGGCCTTTCAAGCAGAACTTTGTACATCAGTTGAGTAAATGCAAAAAACTGTTAAAATACTACTTTTTGGGGATAGACTTATGTCCAGTAAACACAACAGCTGTTTAAGCACAAAGTACAAAGATATGGTAGTAATTAGCTCGCTATATCACCTGTGGCCCTCGAACAAATAAAAACTCTCTGAAGATTATTGCAGCAGCTCTTCACACTGCTGCTTTTCATCTACAAGTGCCTGGGACAACATACCTGTGCCTTAACCTTTCCAGATAAAAGAGCAGATGGATTCAGTCTGGTGTTGTACGTAGTTTTTCTGTCCAAAATACAGCAATTTAAATGTGATGCTAGCTTCCGTAACAAAAAGCTGAAATCAAGTGCCTCCTTGCTGGTTTATATAGCTGTAGAATTGACTTTAAAAGCGTGTTTCTCAAGCGAAGCAGCAGCCTTGAAGAAAGACGTGCTCCCTTCAGTCCTCAAGTAGCTTTTTCTATTCACTGTGCCCCCTCAAGCATGGTTTCTGGGCTGCCCACATCCTGGGCTGCAGCAGATGTCCTCACCTAACAAATTCCTGTTGTCACAGTGTAGCTGTGGAGGGGAAGAACGTGTTTTCTGAATTCAGCCACCTGTGGCTCCAGCTTCACCCCAACAACAAGAGCCCTGCTGAGGAAAGCACCAGCTGTCTCCAGACTGAGGATGGCCTTTACACAAAAACCAGCCTTTTCATGGCAAGGCTTGAAAGCCTGGGTGTATAAAGGATCTCGTCCCAGAGACAAGAGGCTGCTGAAGAATTTGAGTGCTTCTGTCGATCTCAGTGGTTGCTCTCTACTGAAGCACCCGGAGGCCTTCATCATCTCCATAGGCAGAGGCGAGAGTGGGAAGGTGGGAAGCAGAGCTCCTCTGGAGGCACTGATGGTGCAGCGGGGCAGAATTCCTGAGTTTGCTTCTTGCTTTTTCCTGAGCGGATTCTGGGGTTTCTTTCTGGATTTATAGGGTTTTCATCTGTGTCTTTTTGGGAGAAGCTATCTAATACAACTGGGCTACTCCCATTCACAAAGGTGGACCGTGCAGCAGGACACAACACATTTCCAGGGGTACAGGAGGCCTTCCGAGGAGATGAACTATACATTTTGGAAAGTTAATGTCGCTCATGTCATTAAATACTAAGAAAATAATTCCTTACTCAGTTTGCGGTGAGGCACTAGCACAGGCTGCCCAGAGAAGCTGTGGCGCCCTGTCCCTGGAGGTGTTCCAGGCAAGGTTGGGTGGGCCCTGGGCAGCCTGAGCTGGTGGGAGGCAGCCCTGCCCATGGCACAGTGTTGGACTCTAAGGTCCCTTCCATCTTGAGCCACTCTATGATTCCCATTGTTATCAGCAGCAGCAACATGCATATTAAAGAGAAGAACCAAGGCCTTAGGGTTGGAGTAGTTCTTCCTAAGGGCAAGAAGTTGGCCCAGGGGTGTTAGAGCCCATCTACCTGAGAATTATTGAGGACAGCACACGGTGTTGTCCCAGCCCTGGACCCCTAAGGTCTTCTAGCTCTTGAACAAAGGGAGGGAGAGTCGACTGCTGTTTATGCAGTGCTATGGTTAGGCCTGAGCAAGAAGGGGAGCGCATTTCAACACAGCACTTCCATGGGCTTGCAAGAGTCCACAGGCAACACAGCCATCAGTGGGAAACAGGTGTTCAGATCAAACTCACTTAAGCAAAAGCAAAACAAAGTTCACACAACACCAATTAATTTCAGCATACCCGCTGTCACTGGCTGCAATGCCATTTGCAAGAAGCCAGCCTTCTGCTGGCATTCCAGCCAAGCATCAGCACCTTTACAAACCGCAGCCAAAGAGGGCTCTTTCAACAGCATATTAGCAGTGAGCGCGCTCATATTGCTGTGTAAAATGAGCAGGCAAGCAGGTGCACTACAGCTTAAAAAGAGACATTCCCGCCACAATTACCCAGTGGCTCAGACACTGAACACGCTTTTTTTTTTTTTTTTTTCCTCCTCACCAACCTCCCGCCCCCACGTGACCCCGGTGAGGGGCGTGTCCCGCTGTAGGCCCCGCCCGCTCTCGGCGTCGCCCCGGCAACGCGCCGAAGCGGCCGGGCGGCGGTTCGTGGTTGGCAGCGCCGGGCCGGAGCGCCGCGGTGAGCGGGCGGCAGCGCGGTGCGGGGCCGGGGCAGGAGGCGCGGGTCAGCGGTGCGGGCTGGGAGCGGTGCTTCGCTCGGAGCGGTGCTTCGCTCGGAGCGGTGCTTCGCTCGGAGCGGTGCTTCGCTCGGAGGTGTGCGTGGGATGCCCCGCTGTGAGCCGGGCTGCTGAGCTCCGTAGTGGCAAGGCAGGTCGGTGGAGTGGGGTTGGGTTTTCCCTACATGTCTGCCTCTCCCTGTTAGGGTCGTATATTCTGGCTTCTTTTTTAATTTGGGCAGCTTGTTTAATGTGCGACGGTGACACCTTTGGTAATGCGTATTTCAAGTCCGGCAGGAATGCAGATGGTTTGCTGTCATTAATTACATTTTAAACTGTAATGCAGATATTTAAAATCACTAGTAGCATTTGCTGAAAATTTGCTGAAAATATGTAGTAGTTCAGATTTTCCATGTTTACACAAATTAGTGGATTGTTTCCAGCGATTGCATTTTGTCCTCCATTTGTCCCCTGCTTTCATCCTTCTGTAATCCTGTGTGAGGAGATTATAGGCAGTATGTCATTAAGAGTATAAAACAAGCTGGTGTTTGCAATGGGATTTCTCATCTGTTTGGGAGACAAAACTGTTATGACAACTTTACCAAGTGTGCAAATGTTGACTGTAGCAAAATGTGATTATCTAGAGCATTTATATTCTAAATAATCATGGAAACATAGAATCATTGAGTGGCTTAGGTTGTAAGGGACCTTAAAGACTATCTAGTTCCAATCCCCTGCCGTGGGCAGGGCTGCCCCTCACCAACTCAGGCTGCCCAGGGCCCCATCCAACCTGGCCTTGAACCCCTCCAGGGATGGGGCACCCACAGCTTCTCCGGGCAGCCTGTGCCACTGCCTCACCGCCCTCTGAGTGAAGAATTTCTGCCTAACAGTTAACCTAAATTTCCCCTCTTTTAAAAAGCCTTTCTCCCTTGACCTATCGCTATCAGTCGAAAAGTTGGTCACCCTCCTACTTATAAGCTCCCTTCAAGTACTGGAAGGCTGCAGTGAGGTCTCCTCAGAGCATTCAGTGCATCCTTGGTCACAATCATGATCTTCCAGTGCAAGTGAAAGAAGCCCCTGGCCCTATTGCCATAGCCATCTGGCACAAGCCCCTTGCTTGTTGTACTATCAGTGCGTGGTGGTGGCTGCAGTCCTGCAGGATGCAGTGCTAGACCTCTGGATCAGCAAACCTCTGTCATTTCCCAGCATTTCTAATGGACTGCTGCATGTCAGGGCATTGCTATAAAGCCGACTCTTTAGTTGTCCCCAGAACTGTATCAGTTTTTCAGATAGTCCTGAATTTAGGATGAATTCCCTATAAAACAAATGAGAATAGTGCTAGGTTGATAACAACATTGGAGAAGAGAGTCAAGAGTGATACCTGCAGTCCCTATTTTTCTGCTGCATTTGGTTAGTTTCAATTGATGACATCTCACTAAGAGTTCCCTTATTTGCTATTTTTTGTTAACATAAGGGACCTAGTCAACTTGTTCATGAGAGTCATCAGTAGAACAGCCTGGCATGCATCCATATTGTAACAGCCTGGCACGCATCCTTATTGTGGTGAATGTATGTGGTGTGTATTATGGTTTGTAAATATTGTTGCCAAGTTATATAGCTTTCGTGTGATTTCATGCCTTTCCACAGAGCAATTTTGACATTTCCATTTGACTACTGAAGGAATGTCCTGAAATTTCTGTACTTAACTTGATTAACTGTGTTCATACCCTAAAAATTATGGCTCACCACAGAAAAGGAATAAGGCAATAAAATATATTGCAGAACAGACAAAATGTATGTTTTCTATGTCTGCAGTCTATTATATTACATGGCAATTTTGGAGAGAATAAGTAGTTTACTGTTTCAAGTGCACATGCTGAAATAATAGTGCAAACTGGACAAATGGAGTAATATAAGAAGCAAGTGATTAATTTGTCATCCTAAATTGGCTTGGAAAGCTGATAGGATTTAGGCACCAAGATTCTAGGACTTAAGGGTCAAAAATTCAGGGGTGTATTTGTATCTGGGTCTTTGTTTATTGCAAACAGTGTTTTCTTTCCTGAAATTTTAGTTCATTTCACTAGAGAGCAGAAAGTTGAAATGAAATGCAGTGTATGTTTCATATATGTGAGTTCTTCAGAATGTTAAATGTATACAATGCCAGAATAGGAGTTATATAGGGCTATCTTTGACAGATACTGCAGTGCTCTCCCTGAAAATGATGTCATAACAATGTACAGTTATGTCTGTTGAAACAGAAGCACAGGCATTCAAATCCTCCTGCATTTAACTTCACTTTGTGTTGTGTGTCTGTGTGTGCCTATGCACAACATGTGTGCACAGTCTATCATTGCTTTAGATGCTGTAAAAACATGCATGGGAAGATCTCCAAGAAGTTGTATATGTAAATATAAAATGTATGTGTGTTTATGTTAATGTATGTGTATATACACATACACACACACAACTCTAATGATCAGTAAATAGCAAGATATGACTGGCTAGTATGCATCTTAGCTTGGCACAAACAATTGATCATCTGTTCATTGCTGCAGGAAACAAATGCTCCTGTAGAAGAAGTGATGTTCAAGGCACTAAAGATGAGAGCACACTGAGGAACTTTAGGGAGTAAGATATAAAGATGAATTCTGAGAAAGCAATGGAGAGGAAAAGTATATATGAAAGACCAATTAAAAAAATACAGTGATAATTTTAATTGTCTATCACACGGGTCATCTTCTTTGCTTCCTGTACTGGGTTAGGACACTGAAAGAAATGGAAGGGATCTGTCTATAAACAGCTGGCTTTGTGGCTAGTTCCGCCACTAAAAATTTGAGGGTTTTTTTTTGGCAGTGGAGCAGCCTACGTGGCACTGGACTTGCAGGCACTGGATTGGTTTCATCTACCCCAAAGTGAAGGGAGGGTCTTTGGGAAAAAGCTAGCAGGGCTCATTGGCAGGGCTTTAAATGAGGTTCAAATGGGGAGGAAGGTGGATAGTGAGCATGCCTGTGGTTACCTATGGGATGGCAAGGCAGTGTTAGAGGGACAGGGTGCTAGCTGGGGCCCTTAACCTGCTGTCCTGAGATGTGCTGGCAACACCGCAGTACATTTGAAATCTTAGGACAATGAGCCAGGACCTTTGAGACAACAGGAGAAGGCAACTGGGAAACTCAAGGAAAATACTTCATTGGAATTAAGGAGTTACCCTCCATGAAGGCGACAAGGCAGGCTGCCTGGGTGAAGTGCCTCTACACCATTACACACAACTTGGGAAACAAACAGGAGGAGCTGGAAGCTACCATGCTACTAGAAAACCATGGTGTAGTTGCTGTCACTGAAACCTGGTGGGATGATTCCCATGACGGGAGTGTGGCTGTTGACAGCTACAAGCTGTTCAGAAGGGACAAGAAAGGAAGGAAGGGAGGAGGCACTGCCCTCTACATCAAGAAAGGAATAGAGTGTGAAGAGCTGTCCCTGAAGAATGACCATGAGCAAGTCAGAAGCCTATGATTAAGAGTTAGAGGCTGAGACATCAAAGAGAGATGTGGTTGGTGTCTACTTGTCAACGGTTTATGGGCGTAAAAATCACAAAACCATGACACTACTACAGGCTGCCTCATCAAGCAGAGCCTGTTGATGAAGTCTTCTTCCTCCAGCTACAGGAGGCATTCTGATCGCAGGCTCTTGTACTGCTGGGGGACTTCTGACATCTGCTAGCACAGCAAGCTGTAGGCAATCCAGGAGGCTCATGAAATGCATCGAGGATAACTTCTTGAGTCAAGTAATAGACAGCCCTATCAGGAGATATGCAATTCTGAACCTTTTACTCACCAACGCCAAGTGAACTGGTTGGTGACATCAGGATTGGAGTCTGCCTGGGATGTAAGTACCATGCAATGGTGGAGTTCACATTCCTGAAGGATATTACACAGACAAAGAATAAAATCAAGATGCTAAATTTTAGGAAAGCCAAATTCCAATTCTTCAGGGAGTTAATCAACAAACCTCTCTGGGAAAATGTCCTGAATGATGAGAGAGCAGAGAAGAGCTGACAGATCTTTAAGGAAGCTTAGGGCACAAGAGCCCTCCATCCCTAGGTGTAGGAAGTCAGGAAAGGAAGGCAAGAAACTGACATGGCTGAACCAGGACCTGCTGGTCAAACTGGAGAGCAAGAAGAAAATGCACACGCAGTGGAAACAGGGACAGGTACCCTGGGAAGAGTATAGGGATGCTGCTAGTCTGTGTACAGATGGACAAGGCCCAACTGGAACCGGACTTGGCAAGGGGTGCAAAGAAGAAAAAGAAAAGCTTCTACAGGTACATCAACCAGAAGAGGAAAGTCCAAGAAGGCATACCCCCCTTAGTGAGCAATACAGGCAGGCTGGTAACAATGGACAAGGAAAAGGTTGAGGTACTCAACTTTTTTTTGCCTTAGTCTTCACTGTGCTCTTCACACACCCCTCAAGCAGATGGGACAGAAGGTGAGAACTATGGGAGCAATGTCCCTCCCACTGTAAGCAATGATCAGGTTCACAACCACCTGAGTAACCTGTACATCTCTAAGTCTGTGTGTCCTGATGAGATACATCATGCATCCCGGAGTCCTGAGGAAATTGGCTGATGTTGTTGCCAAGCCATTCTTGATACTTGAAAAGTCTTGGTAGTCAGGTGAAGTCCCTGGTAACTGGAAAAAAGGCAGTGTCACACCCATTTTTAATTAGGGTCAAAAGGCCAACTCAGGGAGCTACTGACCTGTCAGCTTCACCTCTGTGCCAGGAAAGATGATGGAACAGATCCTCCTGGAAGCTATGCTAAGGCACATGGAAGAGAGGGAGGTGATATGGGAGAACCAGCATGCTATACCAAGGGTAGGTCCTGCCTGACTAAACTGGTGGCCTTTTTTTTTAATCTTTTAATCTTTTTTAAACATTGTAATAAAATGTGCTCTTAACCTGTGACTTTATTTTACTGTGGAAATGGCTTTTGGGGGGAATGGATAGGAACTGCTTTATATTCCTTGCTACCATACTGGGATTGTCCACTAGGTCACTTGTTGCTGGTGTCATGACAGCTGGTGCAGGATTCCTCCATGGTAACAGAAGCAACAGTGAATAACAAGGTGTACCTTATGACTTCTCCAGGGATGCAGCATTTCAAGTAATAACAGCTTGGCAACATCAGTGCTTTGTCCAGGCAGATATTTATCTTGCAGATGCCTGCTCTAGCTTGTTGGCTTCACACTCTTAAGGGGCCTATTTTATTGTTGCATTTTGCCAGCCATGAGGTTTGCTACCTACGGAATTTGAGTGCCTTAATCTGTTTGGACAGCCTTACCAACTTGTAGCTAATTTTGGTATGAGGATGAAGCTGCATACTGAATTTTGCATTTCTTATGGAAGTAGGCTGAAGTGCATGTGACCTCATTTATTTTGGATTTTTAAACAGCAGAGATATAAGCTAAAGATAATGCTGGAACTAAGTTAACAGTAGATGGTTGGTATTTGAGCATTTAGGTTATAGTAAATAAATGCTGCAGTGAGTAGTTGTTAAGATTTTCCTGGGTCTACATAAATAAGTGAGTGACTACTGTGAGTTTGTGTAAGTACCTTAGTAGAAATTCTTAAGACTGTGGGCAGCCAGAGCTAAGGTTAGGATTAGGATTTGTGTGGAGGAACTGTGGGAAAACAGCTTAGCCTTAAATACTGGTGACATAGTATTGTGTTTAAAGAAACCTGGAGTTTGGATTAAGGATCTAATCAAGGTTTAAATTTGAAGATTAAACAACATGAGTATTTATGTGTACTACTTGCCACATGAAAACTCTGGCTGTCTTCCATGCTGGTGAACTGTGTATCTTTGCAGACCTTGTGAAGCAGAGGGATAAACCTAACTCTTCAAACATTACTGTGTGTAATCCTAGCTGTGGCTATAGCCCAAGAATTCGATGAACTCTAGAGTAAGATATCCAAGTAAAATTATGAGAACTCAGTTTACCTTAGTGAATTAGCAGTTATCTTGCCTCCTCACTTCCTTTCCTCATGATCTCTAAGCCCAGCTCACCTACTTGTACTTTCTATCCAAAACAGCATTCAGACCAACAGCTACCAGTTCTGGATTTGCTGTCGCACATTGTGCGAGATTTGGATTCTCCTGCCTGTGTTCCTAAACTTGTCAGTGCAGATTAGGAACTTATCACTGCCTGCGAATTAAGGAGTGCCATCAGAGGACATTGGCTTTAGACATGCTTCTGTAGGTCTAGGGAATTATGATAGTCAAGATTACTATCTGTTCCCTGCTTACTCTGACCTTAATCCTAGACTCGACACCTTCAGTGGCCTGAAAGATTTAAAGGAACTTGTTTTACTGAAGTGTTCTGTTTTAAAGAACAACAACCCCAGATAGATCTATTTGTGTTACATACAAATTGTATGGTGTCTTTTGTCTAAAACACTGTAAAATTACGTATTTGCCTATTGTTTTTTTTTTTCAGGATCTACTGAGAATTACCATGCTCTTCTACCTCTCAGACTTTGCACCTGGATTTCAAAATATATGTAATTTGGAGGAGACTAGTGACCATCTTGCTCAGTTATGAGGAAACATCCAGCAACCTTAGACACTCTGGAAGAAGATTTCTCTAAAAAAAAAAAAAATCAGAGCAAAAAATCCTTTAAAAATACAGAAGACACCTTAAGAAATCCTAGCTTTTGGCTATCGTAGTCTTAGGGAAGAAAAAAAAAATGAACCGTTACACAATCATGAAGCAACTGGGTGATGGCACCTATGGCAGTGTGTTGATGGGGAAGAGCAATGAGTCAGGAGAGCTTGTAGCCATCAAACGGTATGTAACATCTGCATTCAGTAAAGATACTTGGGAAAGCAGTAAGATTTTCACTTTATTGCTCTATGCTGTCTGTGTACAAGGAAAAAAATGACCCTTTTTTAAAGGAAGTTACCATAACAAAATATTTAATCCAGTTGCTTAACTGAGTGTTGGTCATACTTCCTTACAGTACATCAGTAGACATATTCATATGTATAATGTGCAGGCAAATGGAGCTAAGTTTTATGGGGAGTGTTTACCATTTTTGGTATTTCAGGATTCGGAATTGTTTTGTGTGATTTTTTTTTTTGTCAAGTTGGGGATTTCGGGGGGAATAGTTTTTTGAATGAAGGTGCATTCATTTTAATTGAAATCTTAGTTTTAAATAGCTGCTCTGTAGGACCTAGAACTGTAGAGAAATGCAGTAAACAACATGACATTCACAACCCAGTCCCAAAATCTGAGCAACAACTAATTATCCATATTTGTATTCAAGACTTCCAAATCTATGTATTACACTGTTATACATAGACTGTTGTATTTATGTATGGATATTGCTTGAAAAAAACCAACTTTTTTTACTGTTTAATATCTTTGAATAGGCCTGTTTTAAAAAAAAAAAAAAGACTGATCTATACAGATGATACTTAGAATTTTAGGTGGTTAAGATACTTCGCAAATTTCAAAAATGTAACTTTCTTGTTTTCCTGGAATGTGTGACTTGGGCAAAAAGTAGTAGTTTTTCTTGTTTCAAAATCCATGTTTTATGTGCAGTGTCACTGTTGCTGTCCTCCTTATTATGGGCACAATGTGAGTGATGCAACAGGATTTTGCATCCCTGATGCTTTCAGAAATACCTTGTAGTATAATTGTCTCCTGTTAACTACACCTCTAAAAATGTTTGCAACAATTAATCATGAAATACTTAACTCTTATAATCAAAGCAAACTCATAATGAACATGTTGCTGGAAGGTATTGCAGAATGTTTTAAACTTGGTTCGATATAGAGCTAGTGTTTGGAAGATAACACTGGATCTTTTTTGTTCTGAAAGCATTCTCTGTTACTGAAAATACTTTCTCTAACTTTTATTTTAGTATGAAAAGGAAGTTCTATTCATGGGATGAGTGCATGAATTTGAGAGAAGTCAAGGTAAAATGGTGAACATACCACATTTGAAAATAAGTATATGTTAGGTTCCCCTGAAAGAAGAGGGCATCTACTACGTAGATGCATCAGTCTAAACTAAACTCTTTAAGCGGGAGTCACAGGCTCCACAAAGCTGTGGGCTGCTGGAACTCCTAGAGCTGCTTTTGCTTTGTGGAATGTCCTGCCATTCTCACACAGTGGCCATGTCTTGTAGCCAAGCCACTTCTCTTTGAGACAAGATGATTAATTTGACTTTTGTATGTGTTTTATCAGCCTCCTCCTGCATTTTACTGATGAGTTTCTAGGTGTATATCCAGTCCTCATATCTTGTATTTGGGACATCTTTAGAAAACACTGGAAGTTTTGGTTACTTAAGTGACAGAATAAAGCTTTACACTTGAAAACCTCATCTTAAATTTCAAGTCATTTCATGTTTTGGGCTGCTAATTTTCTATAAATACAAATCTCACTACCAGAGGAGTTGAATGTCCATAACTTGGGCATCCACAGTGTAGGTTTAACTTACTGGAAATAGCCCATTTCTCTAGAAATGAAACCTGCAAGGGGAGTATCCTTATTCATAAAAACAAGAAGCCTTTGACACTGTCTCCCACGGTATTATTCTGAGGAAGCTGGCAGTCCGTGGCTTGGACAGGTATACTGTTTTCTGGGGAAATAACTGTCTGCATGGCTTGGCCCAGAGAGTGATGGTGAATGGAATTAAATCCAGTTGTGCTTCCTGGTCTAGGGAGCCTGCCTTGGCAGGAGGGTTGGACTAGGTGCTTTCTGGAGGTCCCTTCCAGCCCCTATGATTCTATGAAGATGATTAGAGACTACCTGATAGATGTGTTTTGTTATTTCCTTCCTTCAAACTTTTACGTAGTACAAATGCAGCTCAGGTAAGGAAGTAGTCACTGTCAAGTTATCTGAAACGCTGTGTTGTTGCTGTTACAGTCTCTGAAGAAGCTGAATCATGCCAATGTAATAAAATTGAAAGAAGTCATAAGAGAAAATGACCACCTTTACTTTGTGTTTGAATACATGAAGGAAAATCTCTATCAGTTGATGAAGGACAGGTACGTCTTTCTCATAGAACAAGTAGTGTGCTATCATGCTTTATGTATGTTTCTTATACTGTCTTGAAGAACATACTGGAATTTCTGTTTTAGGCTCTTCTTGCAGCCCCATTGATGTGAACAGGATCTGCTGCACCTGCTTATCTGAGGGTAAAATTCTGCATTGCTTAGCATAACAGCATTGCACATTGTAATATGTTTGGGAGTAAGACTTTATTCAGTTATTAATGTGGTAACTTGCATGTCTTTAGTATTTATTGAGCCTTAAGAAAAATTCCAAATACTCTTTTTCTTTATTGGCCTTCATTAATACACAAAGGATTGGACAAATGCTGTTCATTCTGCTTTTGCTTATGGATTTGGCTTAAGGTGGGGGTGGTCACCTTCTCGTGAACATGCATACAAACATACCTTTATCTCCTTGTGCTCAGAGCCCTTAGATAGCTGTTAGCAATACAAGCACAATATTAGCTTACAGCTGAGAAGCATTGCTCTTGCTCAGGCTTCCATAAGGATAGCACTGGACACCACACATACAGCGGTGCTATGCAGGGCGCTCTCTTGCTTGCTCTAATACAGTGTGTGCACTCATCTGGTCAAGCATATTACAGGGCAGCCAGACTCATCTACATATAGAGACTTCTCTGCAGTAAAGATAGTAAGCAAAACTGTGGCTTGGCAGCAAGGGAGATTTTTGACAAGTACTACATGAGTCTAAGTATGTAAGACTTAACGGGTCTGTTCTCATCTGTTTGAGTCATCGTGCAAAATGAAGAAACATGCATGTTCTGTCTTACAGGAAAAATACACTGTCTCTTTTAATTTTGTGAAGTTATTAATCTTTCTTCACAGAAACAAGTTGTTCCCTGAGTCAGTCATCAGAAACATGATGTATCAGATATTGCAAGGGTTAGCTTTCATCCATAAACACGGTAGGTTTGACACTAGAGTTTAACTGTATAACACTTCTATAAGAAAAAAGACGAGGCACAGTAATAAGATGAATAAAAATATCCATCAAGGGCTCTTAATTATCTCTAGTAAAAATTATTCCAAACTGTTTCAAATATGGTGTGTTTTTAAACAACATCTGAAGTTACCTTTTTCTATATTCAGATATGCTTTCTTTTTGAAAACACTGGATATTGTTCATAAATCTTTAGTACTTTTCTTACCTTAGATGCCAGATGAATAGATAAGAAGCCCAAAGGCTGTGTGATGCTGTGCGTATCTATTACCTCAGAAAGATCTATTTAAGGAGCATTTATACCTTACAGATGGCAGTTTTACCTGTCTTGAGATATCATAACTAATACGGTGCCCTAAGTCATAAAAGATATTTAAATGGTCACTAAAAATCCAAGAATCTCCTTATCAAATACATTTTGCACTGAAATATTGTAAGAGTTGAGACTTCTCGAGCAATTACAAGCACATTCAAAAAAAAAAAAAGAGGTGCTGTGTGCTTGCAACAACAAAGCTTCACAGCACTTTTAGTTATCATGTGTAATAGACATTTGGAAACTTCATTCTGAAACACTGCCATTAAACTCCTTTGCATTTCAGTATGGATTTTCTTCTGCTCTCTTGCTTATCTCTTATTTTGTACGTCTTTCACATGACAGTGGTGTCCTTAAAGCTTTCCAAAGAGAGTCGAAGTTTCCCTCAAAGTGATTTCTGATAGGATTTGACTTATTCTGGCAAAGCCTGTTGATGGATTCAAGTTTAAAAAAAAAAGTTCTGTTTAGTGTTGTCAAATATCCAGAAATTGATGGCTTCTGTCTTTATGATCAAGATCATGTACTGTTCTCTGGTTATTAGCATTCTCTTTTCCTTCCTTCTTTCTACAAGAAATAAATGAGAAAACTAGAATACATGAAAAACTGCCATTTCTAAGTTACTGTAGCAATGTTTTGCTTTGTACATAAGTATGTAGGAATAAGAGAGATGGTAAATTCAAGCAGTTACATTTCACTGTAATAATTTCAGCCACTTGGTTACAGTGGTTGTCAGTCTTTGCATGCAGAAATTGTATGCTTTGCTGTAGTAAGTGAATATCAATGAAATTGATTTATAAAGAAATCTTGTCTACCAGTTAACCAGCAGAACTGACTTGCTCAACTACTTACCCGCTTTCCAGGTACATAGCTGATAAAGCCACTACTAAGCATTGAGGAAACTTAATGTGCCTGCATTACTAATCTTAGCATTCCTGAGCAGAATTTTGTGGTATAATATAGCAGAATAGCAGAATATGTGGTATAATAATCACTGCAGGTAAAATGTGTGTATTGGGAGTGGGGTTGCCATTCATTTAGGTTGAATTAAAAAAAAAAAAGAAAGTAAATGTTGGATGACTGCTGGACCTTGCTAGTCAAGAAATTGACACAATTAACCATTCTTTTCTCTTTAATTTCCTTAGGATTTTTTCATAGAGATATGAAGCCTGAAAATCTTCTTTGTATTGGTCCAGAACTTGTAAAAATAGCTGACTTTGGTTTGGCTAGAGAGCTGAGATCTCAGCCTCCATATACAGACTATGTTTCCACCAGGTGGTAAGTGTATGATGAAGTTAATACATTCTTATTGAATTACCTTTCTCTGATTACAATTTTAATTTATCTATTACTTTTTCCCATACTTATAGGTACCGTGCTCCTGAAGTTCTGCTACGATCATCTATTTATAGTTCACCTATTGATATATGGGCAGTTGGCAGCATAATGGCTGAATTATACACACTAAGACCCCTTTTCCCAGGCACCAGTGAAGTAGATGAAATCTTCAAAATTTGCCAAGTATTAGGGACTCCAAAGAAGGTAAGACTTCTAGAACTCATGCAATAGTACTTAATAAATAACATTCAATATTTTATAATCATTTTATCTCACTTCCTGAACATACATATAAACTCTTGTTTTAGTAAATTTACTGAGGAGTTAAGTTTTTTCTCAACTCTTTCTTTCTAGACATCCACTAAGGCACAGAATACTGGACTTCTGTTCTGTATAAGCATCTGTTTTATATCCTACTACTATGTGTAATCCTGCACTACTCTGTGATGGAAGCCAGATAAATTTTTTTAGTTTAGTTAATTAAAGACATGCATCAGAAGAATTAAAAAAAAAAAAGTCTTAGGATTTCATTTTGCCACTGCTGATTACTTTTCCTTTCCCAAAACTGTAATTTTTCTAGGCTGGTACCTGGAATTTGGAACTTGTGGAAGTTGCTCTAAATAAGCTGAATTATAATATTTTCAAGCATAAAAGAAATACTTGATCTCAAACACAAATCCATCGTGTAGTATTCTTAATGACAGAAAGTAATGAAGGAAAATGTTTCTCAATTATTTTCTGAAAGGGCAAAATAACTTAAAACCTACAAGGGAGGTTTGGGTAGCACATGTAAAAATGCGTGCAGTTATATCTACTTCAGCTAAAAAATTTTTAGGAAATGGATATATGAACATTAAGAGTTTGTTTTAAGTAACAAGTACTTCCTGCAAGTAAGCTTCAAGATGTGCTGGGTGTTTTTTTGGTACCAACTAAATATGCTTAATCCTTGAATTACAAGTGTTATGAGTTATTGGTTGTACTGAATGAAGACATGAGCTAATCAGAGTGCAATAGCTAAAATGCACAGACATACAGAAACACAGATTAAAAAGCTGAAATATGAAAAGGTGAGTTTGAAGAAGTTGTTAAAGGATGTTCAGAAGAGAATAAATTCCTAAGAAGTGCTCAAAACAAGTGCAAACCAAGAATGTGAGAAACAGTAGTTTGACAAAAGTTGAAGAATGTAATGGGAAAAGCAAAGTAAGATAAAGGAAAAGGGAGCACGTTAGAAGGGTGGACTTATGCCAAGCCTTGAAAGTCAAGTGTCTGATGAAGCTGTGAAGAGATTTCAGAATCAACTGGACTAAAAGAGAGGAAATAAGCTTACCTTCAGAGTTTTGAATCAATTGGAAAAAAACAATAGGCAATACAATAAAAATGTATTTAGGGGAAGGAAGTTATGATGGCTAAGGTAAGAGATGACATGTATTATGAACGTTTTGTCCATGGGAGTAAACATATTTGTGAAATTACTGTGTGAACACAGTCTCTAGATCTAGAAAAACATTGGTGTGTTGTGCCAATATAAAATAATGTGTAATTCTTGTACAGTAGAGGAGCAGTTGTCAGTTGAGGAACAGAAAACTGAAATAGAATAAGCTTAGCTAGGAACATGCAGAGCTTGAAGTGGTGGGAAAACATCCAAGAGAACGTGCTGAGAAACAGGTGCAAATTCATGACAGAGCAGAGTATGAAATGTCAAAGGTGGAGTTACATACTATATATATAAAAAAAACTGGTGGAAGTGAAGATTGAGTCTTGCTGAGTAAGTGAAAAGTGGTACATGTAAAACAGTGCTTTCTATGCTGATCATTCATCATAGATATGTAATATGTAGCAGTATTTTAAGAACTGAATTTTCAAACCCAGGCGCTGATTTCTTCTTAAGCAGCTCACAAGTCTAGGATAGTATGAAGAATGTTTTGAAGTTCATTAAATTATCATCTGAGAGAGAACAACACATGAGCTTCTGGAACATTTTCAGTGAATAGCACAAGTTCTGGGCATGCAAGCAGATCAGAGGGAGATTTTAACAATGTGTATCAGGGCAGTGTTGAGGTCACTGGTGTGGTTCTGTAACTTTATTAGTCGTTGAAAAGAAGCATATGGCTGGTTGCTTAGGAAAGGAGGGAGCATCACTGGCTGAATATTTCAGAGAAAATTCTAGCCTTTTGTGAAGACCCAAAGGGTTCAAGGCACTGTAAGTCAGCCCTCTTAAGATCAGAAGACTGTAATTAGTTGCTTTGTGCCTCTGTCATCTGTTCGGCAGTCTTGGGATTTTTATCTCCTTATGATAATGCTAAGGCATTCTTCAGGGATATCACTGCATGAGAATAGTATTTAAATGTTATAATACAATTTATCACAACAAATGATGCATTTTTTCTGGTGTTTTTCTGTATTCTGAAAAATACAATTTTATTTTAGTAGTCTGTTTTTGCAGATAAGGTTTCAATGAACAGGATTTTTTTTCAGATGTAGATTTTCATTTATTTCATTAACCTGCAGTAAGGAATGACTGGAATTATGTCCAGAAGCTACCTTCATTCCAAATCACCTTCCTTTTAGTGGTTTAACTCTATACTACCATGTTAATGACTTCTGTTGGTTGCTTGATTGCTTTTGGGTTTTGTTTAACAACTTGTAGTGACAGGCAACTATTGTGCTCTATTTCATAACCATTTAAAAATGTTGTTGTAGATATGGTTCTGTTGTCCAATTCAAGTATTGGCAGTGCTTTGAGAACATGCTAATTTAATGAAAGAATTGATGATGACCTGAAAAGGAAAGACTAATGAAATGCATTTTCATTAGCTGAAGTTCAGCAGTGGCTTTTCAATTAATTCTAATTTTTTTCTTTTGAGAAATTGAATTGTATTCTTCTTCTGTGGTAGTGCTTTCACCTTACCCTACTACTTCACCAGTTCAACACTCAACCATTGATATTCAGTTCTAAACTGTTCCCTTATCAGTGGAACATCACTAGCTCCAATAAGCAGAGGAGATGCAGATGAGAGGGAGAGTCCACCTCAGTTGATTTGAATGGACAAATTATTCTTTGATAGAGTAGGAAGTCACTTGAAATCCTGAGAATTAGTTATAAACCAAATCTGGTTAAAATATATTTGAATTTTTTTTTACTACCATAGACTGTTAAAACAGTTAACTTGTTGCTGTACAGAAAATGAGCAATAGCTAACACGATAACTTAAGACCAAATCTTATCAAATCAATCTAACTTATTGCTTTAACAATATAAAAAGATCTGTGAATAGAGAAGAAGCAGTAATATCACGCATTACCTTCATTAAGGCTTCTGATGCTGTTCCTCCTGACATTCTCACCAGCATACTTATCATGCAGTTTGTTTATATAAGTGCATACCTGTTGGGAAAACCTTACTTAATGTGTAACCTTTAATTGTTCTCACTTGATATGACAAACTGAACAGAACTCAGAGTGATTCAGTATCTGATTTAAAAAAAAAAAAACTGTACTGAAGGCCTACTGATGGAGTAGATCTTTCCCTTCTATATTGGCAGATAATAGGCTAGGAAGGACTGAGTGTGTTAGACAAGACTAGAATTCAGAATTTCTTATAAAATTAGTTGCAGGTAAAAAAAAAAAAACTTCAGTAATATGTAGAGTGCTGTACTTAGTCAAGAATAATTAGCACTACGTAAATAGTTGAGGATAACTACCTAGCTAACATTTCAGTACAAGAGGATGTAGGAGCTATATAGTGCATTGTACATCAGCAATATTGTGTTGGAACAAAGACAAACACAATACCAATGTGCAGAGAAATGAGCACCGTCCATTGGCATGTGAATTGATTGTTCTGTTCCACTTGCTGTCCATTTATAAATTTTGCATTTCAGGGAAGAGTTCTATGTTTCAGAGTCTAAAGAAGAGGAAAAACTTGAAGTCAAGACCCCGGAAATCAGTTGTTTGGTTTTCTCTAGCCTCTGCAAAGGAAGACTGAAAGAGAGGAAAAAAATCCACCTAACGTATAAACAAGCTGCTTCAGAGACAAAAGCAGTAGTTGTTCTTGGTATCCATGGATGATAGCATACTTGGCAATGGTCTTGTATTGCTACGAGAGAAGCGTGTACTTTTCTAATCTGGAGGAGAATTAAGCTATACAATAGACTGTTCATTGCAGTTGTGGCCGTGGAACTGGAAACTTCATGACAATAATACCTGTGAGGAAGGGACAAGAGCATGGACTAAATGGTATTGTGAGATCTTTGCAGATCCTAGGATTCTGTATTCAAACAATGCAATTATCAAGCAACCCAGGACTTCAGGTTTTACTTCTTGAAAGTTAAACGCTCTCACACAAAAACCATAAAGTTTTCATCTGATGGTCTTGATTTCTTCCTGTTCTAGTAATGTCTAGTTGTAGTTAAATCACCATCTGTCTTAATGGTGGAATCAGTGATACATTGTATTGGCTACATCATGGTTGCACAATCATGGTAGGGTGGTGTAACGCGGAAGAGCCAACACTCCTGCATAAGCTTTACTGATCCCAAGGAAAATAAACAGATGCAAGTTAATATCCATCAGTTTAATAGAGAGGTACTCATGTTACTAGGGGCTTATTTCTGTAATAGATGGGATGTGCTTAGCTGCTCCTGGTACTACTGCGCTCTCTTCTCCTTTAGAGAGTACATCCAAGTGTTGTATGCACGAGGACAGTTCCCCTTTACCTACGGGAGAGCTCTAGAGTGACTGCCACTTGAGACTGATGCTGAATTGACTGGTGCCATAGCCACTGCAATGAAAAATAGTAATGCTTGTTTTTCACTGTATAGGAAGGAACTACACAGACCAAGTATGACTCAAGCTGCAGAAAGTCTAATTTGATCTAATACCTCAAACAAACATCTTCCTTTTTTTTTCCTTTAACTTGTTTTTCTTTCCTTTTAAACAGAGTGACTGGCCAGAAGGATACCACCTCTCTTCTGCCATGAATTTCCGTTTCCCACAGTGTGTCCCTATAAGCCTAAAAACTCTCATCCCAAATGCAAGCAACGAAGCAATACAGCTTATGAGTGATATGCTGAACTGGAATCCAAAGAAGAGACCTACAGCAAGTCAGGTCTGAGCACCTGAATTATTAAGGATAAGACTGCATTGTCTTGCATTGCCAAAATTAGTAGACAGTAATATAATTTGATTGTCATAATACTGAAGGCTAGAGAACGCTTTTGAACACTTTGGGAGCTACTGAAAACAAAGCTTTGTTTTTGGAAAGTTGCAGATGGAATGCAATAGGGAGAGTGCAGGATTATTATTTTTTTTTACTAGAAAATGGGCTGTGCAATGTTCTGACTGATAAAGGAAGAACATACCAATAAGTCACCAAGGTCACAGTTTTTCTGTAGGTTAATTTTTAAAAAAATTAGACATACATATTTCAGAGATGTACACTCTACTTACTGAGTATTTATACCTAATGCAATTCCTATTTAGAAGGTATGAAAGGAGAGTGCAGTTAGGAAACAAAAGGAGCATAATGCAGTTTATCATAGGTGGACGTAATGTAAGTGATTCAGAAGTGGTTAAGTAGGTAGCATAAAGCAGTGCAACCATCTCTCTCTGCTTTATAAAGCATATATATCATTACAGTCACTGAGATCAAACTGTAGTGCAGTGCTGTACATCTCTATGCAGAATGCTGCATGGCACTTCGTGAAAACATAACCAGGTTCTGCTCAAGTGAGTTGTCAAGGAAGCAGCTGCGGCAGTTGTGTAATCCATAACCAAAGGGGAAGTTTAATGCATGTTCACAGAAGGATGTACAAAGGCAGCAATTTTCAAGAACAGCTGCAGCAAAAAATCTTTGAGAACTAATAAGGAGTAGGAATTGACCCAGGAGTAGCACCAAGAACTTGTTACTATGGAAGGAAGAACTGGTGTGTTAGTAAGATATGTAAGAAAGATAGCTAGCAGGGAAGCATGCAATAGAGAACTAAGGGTTTTTACTGTAGTAGAAACAACCTGTTCTTAAATTTCGATTTGTTACTGCATGAAAATAGAATGGAATTAAATGTAAAATGCACCTCAAAACACAACTTTACCAAACATAGGAAGGGGAAAGAAAAGACTTCTATAACATGTACAAGTGGATCCACCTTACTAAATTATATGGTGGAGAGAGCTTAAAACACAGAACTGACAGATGGCTAAATACATTTGCACATGAACTCCTTATGCATCTATCTTTTATTACTGCTGTAGGGATTACTGAAATGCTTCAGAAACACGCTTGTATCCTCTAAGAAGTTAACAAAGTCAACTTTTTGAAGTATAGTTAGTATGTTATATCTTCTTTTCTAGGCACTGAAGTACCCTTACTTTCAAGTTGGCCAAGTTTTAGGACCTCCTCCACAATATTTGGAGAAGCAGACTCCTATTAAACCAGTGCAGCCAACAGAACCAAAGCCAGCTTTACCCAAACTGGAAGCTGCATCCAAGCCAGAACCTCTGTCTTCATCTGATGAACCTGACAAAACACAGCCGCAGTCCCTGTCAAAAGCTAATCACCAGCCTCTCCAGCAAATTCAGTTGCCTCAGAATACAGCTAACCAGCAAGTACCAAAACAGCAGCAGCCACAGGCACAGCCATTTCTTCCAGCTATCGGTAAAGACTCATCCACAGTAAGTTGTCTTCAGGAAATACTTAACTTAGGTGGTTCTTTTACAAGTTCTTAATATATTCAGTGTGGCTGTTCTCTGAAAATCACCATACTACTTACTTTAAAAAAATGTAATTAGGTAATTAAGGACTGTTTGAGAATATAACTAATCACTTACTGAAATTTTTCAGCAAATGAGGAAAAATAGGTTGCTTCATGGATGTCCAACCTTTTGGCATGCCTGAGCCACACTGAGTGAAGAGAGATTGTCTTGGGCCACTTATATGTAGGCTGCTTGGAAAGTAATGCCTCCTATTTATTTCCATGAGAGCTACAACAGATACATAGAGCACAGTAACTCTGTTGGACAGAGCAAATTCTCAGCTACAAAACGCTGTATTTCAATGTAGTCACCACCATTAACTCATCATTTCTGCCAGTGATGAACAAGAGCCAGCATGCCTGCACCAGCAGAGGTGATCCGTAGTCACTGTCACCACTGCTGAAACACACCACCTACTGCCTCACTGTGATGACATCCACATGTCCAAAAAATGTTAAGCAAGCACTGATCTATGTCAGTGGGTGTCATTTTTCCACATGGAGGAATTCAGTTCCCCACCTTTGCTTCCTATGCGCTACCATGTCAGACACCGTTTTGTCAGACTGTCATTCTGCTGCCATCTGTTACACAGCAACAAAATATAACAGAATATTGGCAGGAAGGTTCAACCTCTACTGCCACACCACCAATGTCTGCCTCTGATGGGTTTTATTATGTTGGCTCGATTGTGAGCCATAACATAATAAAACAAAATAGCCACATAATAAAATAGGAAGCACTAGTTTTGGAGCAGCTCTTGTAAAATATATAATATAGGTAATGTATATAAGTAACAAAGCTTATTTTATCAATATTTTTAATAAAACATTAAAAAAGAGAACTCAAAAATATGAAACTAGTGGGATAGTTTACTCTGGTTTTGTGAAACTAATGTATCAGGCTGGTTTGATGGTAGCGGTTGTAATTCTTAGGGAGGTTTCAAAGTGTTCATCAGAGATTTTTTTTGAAATCTTACTCTTCCTGTACTTCATCCCTGGCAATAACTGTTCATAAATGTGCATACTTCCAAAAAGTGATGATGTAAGGCATGATTATGAAGCTAGGGATGTGTTTCTCTGGTGAGAGATCTTATAAAAGTCTAATAGGGAGACACCATCACATTTTTGAGTTGAATATCTGATTGCCACTCAATACATCCCACTAAAAAAATTTGTAGGTAATGTATTTATGTCAACTGAAAATGGAGTCACAAATATAAATTACTGACTTTATTCAGCAATTTTGAAACCTGTTCTCAAATTCCTTTATCAAAATGGAAAGCAAGGCTGGATATTTTTCCTCTGTTCACAGGACTGTGCTTAGCCAGTGTAACAAAATGCATACAATTATTTGCCATATCTTGAGTTAGCCCTGCACTGTGCACTCCCCGTGCTCTGGTTTCATCTGAAACAGCATTAACAGCACACCAATGTATGGCTGTTGCTGCGCAATGGGTGCTTGCTTGGCGCTGGGCCAGGCCACTTGGTGGGGAATTGCTACCACCAGGGTGGTGTGGGGGCAGGGGCAGCTGCACTGTGAGCTGTGCTAGGCCTTATGTGGCCTGCGGGCCATGGGTTGGGCACACCTCTTATAATAACCTTTACTGACATGTTGTTGCAGTAATGTAGTTACAACAGTCCTCATTTACTGAGCTTTGAGAAACAATTCACAAATATGTTGTTAGTATACAAAAAAAATGCGAACTAAGAACTTTTGCTGCCTTAAGCAGGAAAATACCTGAGCAAGCTGCCGTTTTTGTGATATTAGTTCTCTTAATTACCACCTGTTGGCTACCAGTAAATAACTGCAAAGTGAGCAACACTGGTGATCACATGGACCTTGCAATTTCTAAGCTTGTAAGAATTTTAAAAGTAAGATTTTTAGCCTCTGACAATTGCTCTACTACCAGCAAGAGCATGAGTTCAGCAAGATACCAGCAACAGAGGCTAAGAGCTGAACTGGGCCTTTAAACAGAATGTTAATTTGAATACTTCAGCTAGATTTGAGCCTTTTGAAGTTGGCAGTCCAAAAGAGCTGCATTCAGAATACCTGGCAACTTTGTAATATATTTTGTGCTTAAAATTATTTAAGATCATGATCAAAATAGGCATAATGCAATATTTAAAAAAAAAAAAAAACCTTCAATGTTCTTAAGCAGCAGTAGTGAACTATATGTAAAACATAAAGTTTCAGAATTTAATCTAAGTTTTTTCTTCTTCTTTTTCATATTTGAAATAGAAACAAGCAGCTAGTGGCCCTCAGAATGGTGCAGTAGGTCCTAAAAGTTGCAGGAGACGATGGGGTCAGACTTTGATAAAGGCTGGGGACAGCTGGGATGAATTGGATGATGCTGAATTTGGAATGTCATGTTCAAAGAAGCCTAGCATTGCACTGTTAAAAGACAAGAAAAACAAGGAATGTCTTTTTAGGTAAGTCCTACAATTATAAAATCACTACTTAAAAAAAAAAAATTAGTACACAAAAATCAGTAGATTTATAGATTGGTTAAAACAGATCTGCTAAAACTTAAGTTGCTGAAGCTCTGCAAGAATGCAAAGGGCTTTGTGAACAGGCCAGCTTTGAGTGTGTTGTTGATGTAGCACCAGTAATATCTGAAATTCTATCCATAACATAGATGTCTGTCTTGTTTTTAAGAGACTGTCTACTAGTAGAGTAGTATATACTAGGATTACTTGATTGTCCATGTCAGTGAAGCTAGGGAAGGTTCTGCCACAGTTACTTAGTTGCTTTTAACTTTATGTATTGGATACGCTCTTTTTTCCCCCTTCATATTCTCAGAAGGTATGAGATTTAGCTGTTACTTTCTGTGGGAATAAAGTCTACTGATGAAAGCAGGATAAGAGAAGAACACTGCATCCTTAAGCCAGCCTCAGCTTGTGGTATCCTGAGGTGGTCTTGTTGGTTACACAGTTTGAACACTTTGATTTTTCAGTGTGCCAGAACCAAAAGCTTCACGCTGTATCCAGCCAGGAGTGGAAAATAAAGTTCTGATGAGAAATGATTCCGGAAGATCCAATACATCAGCAAAACAGTACTATCTAAGACAAACAAGATACCTGCCTGGTAAGGGGAAAAGTCAACACATAACGGAAAATGCAAACAGTGGACAATCTATATACAGTACATTTAAACTTGAGATTTCATACTGGATAATTTTATTTTCCTACTTAAGCTAAATTTTTTAAAATTTTGGACTAAGTGCCTTTCCAGGAACATATCTGTCCACAATTAATGCAGAAAGTCCTGGCTATGCATAAGTGGAAGACAGATCAATGCTGCTTGTACAGCATAGATGTTCACAGAACCTCTTATTAGCAGTAGCATATAAAACCCTCAGTAATATGAATCCAAGATTTCTTGGACACCAGGAAATATATTCTGCCTGACCATCAGCAAGTGTATCTGAGGAGAGAAGTTGCCCATAGATAGTGCAGTGATAACTAAGTATGAAATCACTTATTTAGCGCTTAACAGGATCCCCTAAGTCTCAATAGTTTGTCCAAAACAGGGGAAAAAAGCTTTCCTATCTAAAGATAACAAATAGAAAGTTAATCTACACTTTATATATTTTTAAGCATGCTTCTAATACTTCTCTATTTTTATTAGTTTTAAATGAGAATGGCATAGTAGTTAAAAAAAAAAAATCAGCAATTAAGAGAATAATAGTTCCAGGAAGCATATTTGTTATTTGTCCATATTAATATAGCTCTGTTACCACTGGATATGTGAGCTGCTTCCATGCTGTCTAATCCCATTAACTCGCTAATGCTCATCTCATGCTGAAGTAATGAGAACTTATTTGTCCTACTGTTAAACTTACCCTATGAAGAAATAGTTTATTTTCAGCCTTGAGAACCTTCATTTTCAAGAGGTTTCTTTCATTTCTGTTAATTGCTAGAGAGCCAAAAATATCAATGAGGTTATGGTTTTGCAGACACAAAGTAACTGCAGTAAAACTACTTCAGAAGTTCTCTTGAAAGAATAAAAAGAATTGTTCTTAAATCAGCATCTCTGATTCTCAGTTGAGAAATATAAATGCATCGACATTGTTTTTTGACTTACACTACCAATGCTTATATTATGCTAGAAATAATTGAGTTTTGTTTCATTGTTCTAGAAATGTCTAATTTTCATTGGTTGGATTATGTTTGGAAATCAATAACGTTTGTCATAATTTGTTTTCTAAGGTGTAAACCCTAAGACTGTCTCTTTAGTAGCCATCAATAAAGAAGGATCTCATGGAACCTGGAACAGCCAGTTGTTTTCCAAGTCACTGGCTCACGTTGGAGAAGGACTGTCTTTCAACAGAAATAATACAGGTAGATGTGTAATAAACAGCAGTCACCTTGTTTTTCATCATACTTTAATTTACTTGAGATTCTCTAGTTTAACTTTTATTGTCAGGCTTAGCTTATAGACAAACTTCTTATTTTTGTAATTTAAACACAGATTCAAAATAATCTTTTCATACCTAAGCTACGTATTTTGCTTTCAGAGCATAAAGGAAGTACAGACTAGCTCCTAGAATAAAGCTCTGTCAAGACAGATTTTTGTCTGTAATCCTCCTTAAACTAATTATCTTACTGTGATAATTTCAGCAACTAGTTTGACCTCACTACTGCCCGGGCAGTGTGATGTGGACCACTATCAAACAGCAGTCTTACATATGAAAACAAACAAGTTGTTGGGTGCTAAGCTCATATGATCAAAATATTACCTAATGTCATTTAGCAATACCAGCTTGGCAGCTGGATGAAAAGTCTCCTTACTTTCAGCAAGGAACTTGCAGTACGGTGACTTCTGTACTATGTTTTGTGGAAAATGCTGTTATCAGCATTTTATAGAGAGAAGACTGGACATGTTAAAAATGGCTTATCTAAGATTTCACTGGGGAAAGTATAAGACGAAACTAAAATCTACCTTCCGACCACTAGATAGTCCATCACCCTGTGATGGGTGGTCACCCTAACAGCTTTGAAGCCAGCATTAGTCACTCCCAAAATGGATGCTAATGGCCACCTAACCTGTTTGTACAAGAGCATTAGAAGGTTTGCTCATATGCAGCTGCTGCATGCCTTTTCAACAAAATTTTTGTAGCTATCCAGCAGGGTCATCAAAACTGATCTTCCTTTTGGAAATCAGGTGAGGTGTAAGTTGTTCATCTGAGATTATGGAAAGGACTTAGGAAGTGGAAAAATAACAGCATCCACTAGAATGATGAAATAAGACAGACTACTTTTTAAGAAATCATCATACATATTTCCTGGTTTTCAGAAATGTTAGGTCTGTGTGCCTTAGAATGAAATGATTTTCATAAAATTCTCTTGCATGGAAGAGGCACAAAAAGGCAGAACTGTTTCAATAAGCATGTATCAGTAAGCTAGACAGCTACGTACTGAATTGGGCTATAAACAAAATTAGATAAAATGCCAGTGGTAAAATCACACTTTAGTCTCACTATCTTACTTAGATTATTTTTCTTTACATTTTTAGTAGATAAGCAAAAACTGATCATTTAATGTGTTTGAAAATACTTAGCATTATTTCCATTGGCATCTTAAATAACGTATGCAAATCTTTCATGTACCAGGCAGGCAACAACATTAAGGACGGACACATAGAAAACCATGATAGTTATACTATATTTCTCTGATCTGTGGTCCAACTATGAGATATGTATTCCTTTTTCATATTGATAGGATTGACAGCTGGCACTGTGCTGCTTGGTGTTTAAATAACTACGTTTAGTTTCTTTAAGTGCTTTTATTTTTTCCTTACCCACAACACTGATCTGGAGTGAAATGAAAGAAGGACTAAATAAATATGCTTTATTTATAAAGAATGGTAAGGCTGTGATCAGTCGACTTTGCAAATAGGCCTGAATGCTTAAACTTGTGACCTATGCGTTTGTATGACTGTAATGTGACTGCACTGTTGGTAAGCAACATTTCCATTCATTAGAAAGTACCTTGGAAAAGTAACTAGATAGGGTAACATTTCCTGCTTGCAAAAACAAAGGAGTATGATATTATAGTTACATCAGTGACAGATATGTATTCTTTCTTGCTTTGCTTTTCCTCATCTCTTGTGTATCACCTAACCAGATTCTTCAGATGCTTTTTCTAAAATTCTGTCTTTCCATCTCTTTTTCTGTCTCACTTCCCTTATCTACAGAAGAGAACTTAATCACACCAATTGAAAAACTATCATGTAAAGAAAGACTGAATGAAAAATTAGAAGATCCAAAAGGTAATTTATAGCGATTATAACCTGGCTCTTTGCACACTTCATATTTTTTTACACTTTCTCCCAGAAAAATTACACTTACAGTGTAGATTCCAAAAGATCACATCCTTCATTTTCAGCTGTAACATATTTTGTCAAACTTTGCTCTCTTCATTGTGTCTGCTTTTAGACCAAGCAGGGTCTACTCACCTATGAGGTAAGTTGTAGCAACTCGCACAGTGACACACGGCAGTAGGGAAAGCAGAGGTCCATCTCAGTTACCACAGTGTAATGTAGTGTGAGAAGTTGCTTCCACCTTGAGTTTTACTCTTTGAAGTAGTCAGCTAAATGAACTCAAAAAAACATCCATATATGTAAAGTTGGTTTGTTTTATACTGACAAAATTGTTTCACTTTTGAGTTTGCACCTAAACTAAGCGGTGCTATACTGAAGGAGGGCAAGTCCCCTTCATATAGACTAACTAATTCAAGCTTACCTGGATTGCATCAGTATGCTCTTGGAAGTTTGAGAGAATGAATGACTATGTATATACTTACTAATTCCTTTAAATAACATCTGAATGTTCCAGTAAGTGATTTCATAACTTTTCTTCTGGTAAAGAACTGATCCTAAAGGAGAAACACATGCATCTCTGAAGGACTGCTTGTTCATAATGTCACTTGGCACTTGCACCACTGACTGCATTCCAGCAATTTGTTAATTACACTGATTTTTACAGTATGTCATTGCACAGGCTTGGGTGATTAACCTCAGTGTAAATGGGTGGAAACTAAGGTTTCCAGGCAGCCATGTTCATATCTAAACACTGCAAGCATTGTAAAGCTGGAATGTTTCACCTCTCCCTCCATTTCTGGCACCTAAGGTGTGTACTATATCCCTTTGCAACTACTTGTAGCTCTTTCTCAACTTACTGCCCAGCTCAAATGATTCAATGGCTTCATCCCTTGAGAAGAATCAGGCATGTGCGGAGGTATACTGCCCAGGCCACACTTACACCATAGCCATGTTAGCTTATACATCTGCTGCCAGACCTCAATGACTGATGGATGAACACTTCTACAGCAAGAACCTCTGATTTTCATACCAGTTATCAGAGGTAAGGAACAACCTACCGTCTACCTCTCAATGTGTTTTTTAATATTAGTAGTTATTACTTTGCACTGAATTTCTTATTTTTCTTCTATCCAAGAAAAAGGTTCCTTCAGACCTCTCAGTTTCACCCAGGCTGTGCTTTTCTATTTTCTGCAGAAGAGCTCATAAAGACCTCATGTAAGAAGAGGTAAGAGGAATTAAAAAAAAAAAAAAAGTTGAATGACTTTTGACAAGCAGCTTTGTAAAGCTGTAGATAAGAAACATGCAGAACAAGTCATTTTGAGGTTATATTAAGGCCTACCATGTTCTTATTTTTAGACCTCAAAACTTTAAGATACAGTACTGAGCTCTCAGAATACTTTGTGAAACATTCCCAGCGAAAAGATTAGAAAGGGAGGGAATAGGGGGGTGTGTGCGTGCAGAGACAAGAGAATGTAACACTAAAACTGTTGCTTTTGTTTTTCAGGCAAAATTGTGAAAGAGAAGAACTTACTACTATATAAGAAAGTTAATAAAGTACTCGAATAAAGTTTTATTTTTCATCAGGACTTCTGTCATCCTTTACTCAACTGGAGATGGGCATCAGTTGTAGAAAGGGAAGCCAGAGAGACCCAGATGTTGACAGGACTTTGGGGACATGGGCAACACTTCTTGGCTTTGGTCCCAATCTTTCTCTAAGGCACAATAAAATTATCATCAGGCTTCAAAAGAGAGGGTAACTAGGTCTCACTTCTGTAGCCAGCCTTTAACCATGGCACTAGCTAAGTCAACTTCAAGTGGTGCACTGCTTACTGAAAGAGAAGAGTTTTGGTTCCATTTTAAATTTACATGAAGTGTGTTGAGCTCATGAGTACTGTTGTGTGCTAATTTTCAAATACTGAAGTGCTTAAACCTGCTTCCTGTAAATAAAAGGTAAGATCCTGTCTTGCTCTAAAACTCAATATAAACTCTTGCTCTGTCAACTAAGTTTAATGAAAGTGTTAATGAACTGGTCATACTGCTCTGCTGTCTTCAGTCCTGCTGCACTGTAGAATCAGATGTACTAGAGTATACACTTGTAGAGTTTGTCAGGCACATGGAAAGGTCCAACTAAGATACAAGTAAGAGAATATATACTTCTTCCCAACAGACAAGCACTGGGGAAAAATAACACTCATTCTTGTGATCATGCAAATATGTTCTGAAGTGACTACAAAATTCAGATTTTATGAATGCAACTGAAAATACTGAAACTTCCTCTAATATCAGCAGGAAATTCTGACTTTGTGGGAGGTGCTGCTTACAACCCATCAGGAGGATACATCCCTTCCTTTCATAAGAAAGAAGTTGGATCAGCTGGGCAACGGATACAGCTAGCTCCTATTGGTCCATCCATATCAGGTATGAAACATCTTAACATACACATGTAAGAAAAAGATAAATATTTTAGGAAGAATGGGAAATTAACATTTATTAGCCCTTAATAAGGTTTTCCTTCCAAGTTTTGTAAATGAAATTATTTGGTATATCTTTTTCTTAACACTAGTGAATTGAATGCAAGTATCTACATGCAGTCACAATACCCAGAGAAGCAACTGCTACTATTACATCTTAAGTAAAAGAGAAAACAAATATGCAAACCTTCTATTATTCCAGCTTTAGAGCTGGAAGTTACATAGCTAGTAGGAGATACTACAGTCACCAGTAAGTAGATACATTCAGGTTTAAACCAAAAAAAAAATCGTATTTAAATGGATTGGAGGCATTTTCTTGACAGACTTTCATGAAGCATGTGGCAGTCCTGTCTGAATCTTAAGTATAATGCCATTTAACGCAATTTAATAATGTTGAACCATGCCTATAGCAGGCTCAACAATTTCCAAAAATAAATACCTCCCTCAGGTGACTCAGCAAATTCACAAATAATGTTACAGATATAGCGCAAGCACTGTATTAAAATGAATTGCTCTCTTCTTTACTAGCCCTATCTAGTTGTTCTGCAGCTTCGGTAGTGGTCATTTAGGACAAGTTTTCACTGTCTTCATCCCACTGTGTTAGCTATGTAAGTCTGAGTGTCATCCCAGTAGCTGACAGTACTCTGCTAGCCATGAAATACAAAAGGAGTGTTTTCTGGAGTGAAAATGTAAACACTGCTAGATTATAGAAGGTAAAAGCCAAACAAGATGAGTTTACTGATGTTATTGTATATTGAATAAATATTCAAGTATTTAAGATAAAGAAGAAAGAACACTTCCTTTCTATAGCAGTTTTGTGATAGGAGATTGAAATTCAGTAAAAACCTCCACAACTGTCTCAGTATTTTCTAGGGGAATTGTTGCAAAGCAGGTATCCAGTAGGTGAGAATTACTAGTAAGATATGCAAACTCTAGGAAACGTTAGCCTTCTCTGAAAGCAAAGATATACAGGATATCAGAGACCAAACTATGCTGCTGTGTTAACATCCCTGAGTACCCCAAGTCATCTTTCAACTCTCATTCACATCTGTGAAGTAGTAAAATACTTCTTTAGTTATCATTAATTCTGAGTTCTTGTTCCTTGCAGATTATTCCTGGAAAACCAAAGCTGCTCGTGCTCAGTTAGCAGGTCCTACTTACAATTCAGCAAAAAACATGAGTATTTTAACTCATGCACCAACAGTTCAGCCAGTGCATGGAAGAACAGACTGGATGGCTAAATATGGAGGACACAGATAAAAACACCATCCTATGCGGGTATCATGTGAGCTCTGTTCAGTTCTCCTGCGCTGGAAGCCTGAAATGCCTATTTGCTCTAATCTTTCCTAAGACTATGCAATAGTAAAGATGAAAAAACCAACCACCCTTATGTTCTACTACCTATGGACAAAAAAAAAAAATCACAGAATGCTATTTAAAATACTGGCTATAATGTAGGATTTCATGAAGTATTGCATAACACATCTTGCCAAATCTACTGTGTATTTAAAAGTAAAGAGAAGTAGATTTCACTTGGTATTTTTCTATGGATGACTTCCTATCAGCATACTCTTAAGAACAACTGCTCTAGCTGTTTGCCCTATTCAAAGTCCGCCATTGGCATAATCTGCTTTCATGTACACAAGCAGCTAGAAGTGAGGCTAAAGCAGAGCAGCACCAGGCTCCTGGCCAATACACTGCTTCCTTCCTGGAAACATGAAAGTGAAAGCACAGACTGAGCTTTGTGAAGAACACCAGCATCCTACAAGGATTTTAGAATTCATTCATACCTGAAGAGTTGCTCAGGGTCTGTAATGTGTAAGTGTTCGTAATAGCAGTGAGAACTCCTTGTAGCTGGACATAAGCAATACGCTGACAAATATTGCACATGGAAGATTCAAATGTGTGCCAGTAGCAACACCGGAAAACAGCTAAGTGCAGCATTCAGTACTTGCTTACCTCAGTGAGCTGTAGTGAAGCTTAAAATTAGAGTATGACCATTTTCACTTGAAGATTTGTGGAGATTCACATCTCCCTTGTCAAAGGTATATCACAGTGATGTGTTAAGGAATCCAAATAACTGCAGTCTTGTCAGCTGTTCTAATGGTGGATTAGCCAAAAATACGTAAGTGATTGGTAAACATCTTACTGAGTGATGACACTAGACTACAGACTTCTCCATAACTCAGAGCAGTCCAATGAATTATGTGAGGGAGGAAATAAAGCTGCTTTTCAAAGAGATTACTTTCCATTTTAGATTTTTAAGGCCAGCTTAAGTCCCTGAGAACACATACAAGCTTTAATAATGCAATACCTCAATGTTTATATGCTCATGTTGTACTTTCCTTGGCATCTATGCTAAGTTTTACAGTAATATCTTGCAAAGGCTCTTCCAATATACAATAAATATATTTCTTTAATGTTGATCTAGGCTACTTCTGTTCACAGCTGCATTTAGAATAGATGTTTTGGACTTCTTAGTTGTATTTTAAAATGGCAGGTTTAATATAAAATGAGTATGTTTTTTAAAGATGTGAAGCTGATAATGATTACTTTAGGCACTGTAGAAAGAAAAGTATTTGTATGATTTTTCTATCTGCATATGAAGTTTTCAATTCCTGTTGCTGACTTAATGTGCCATAATACTTGGGCTACATAGCCTACTGGAAGTCAATTTAAACTGAAGCAGTAGTATCAAAAACAAAAATCACCAAAAGAAAGTACTACTTTAACACTGGAAAAGATATATAGGGATAAGGATATCTAGTTAATAACATGCTAGAAACTTCATTTACTATTTGTCTCAGGTACCTGTCATTCCATTAGTACTAAGATATTCATATGCTATTTAAACATATCTTAATGTAGCTGTAGAATATATCTGTAACTGGCTACAGCAATGAAGACCACCCTCACACTTTCTAAACCATTTCCAGTTCATAAATGCACTGGTTTTACTAATAAAAACCAGGATAAATTAATCACTCACCTCTGGTACAAGATGCCAGTAACTTAACAAAGATCACACCAGTCAAGCAATTAATAATGTGTCCATAGCTCGCTAAGTCACCTAGAGCAGAGAAAGGCAGTACTAAATACAGCTAGAAGAAACACCCTGTCCTTACAATATGCTAGTGAACGTTGAAACTATTTTGATGTAACTGTAACAGCCTTGACCTGTCCATAATCAAAGCATGACCAGAGTTAAGAAATGCTTCTCACAACCAGCAAGCCAAAACAGTAGTAAGACACGAGGAGGCTTTGTGCAGTCATTTTAACTCTGATTCACTGATACACACCATCAGTGCAGGAGTGCCACCTAATGCTTATGCAGTTTTAAATGGATGAAAAGTACACAAGTCTCCAGCTTTTCTCTCCTCCCTTTGTTTGGATTACTGCTGTTTCTGCTGAAGGTGAAAACTGGTAATAAAGAGTTCTAGCAGCAGTTCTCAATTAAAGCTACTACTTTCCAAAGCTCATGAAACAGCAGCAAGGCATAACGCTTTGGTCCACAAGTGAAAAAGCTTACCAGTCTAAATCCCTACTTTCCATTGCCTTTGTTGCCTTTATTGAAGTAAAACTGCAGCACAAACTTACAAGTTACCTGACTTGAGACCAGTATTATACACTTAAAAAACTGCTGGATTTTGCTGTCATCAATCTATTGTAAAAGATGCATGTGTATTTGCATCTTCCTTCCACTGAAGACAACTGGCTCAAAAGCCATATGAAGATGCATGTAACTCATATAGTAGTTTTGTGAATTAAGAATTGTGTTTTAAATGCCAATGCATCACTTACTAACCTTCTCAAGCTACAGCAAACGCATTCAAACAACCTGATCACCATCACTGGGTCAAGAGCCTGGAATTATTAGACACTTACAAGGATGACTGACAAAGAAGCCATCTGCTATCCTACACGTTCCACACCCCCAGCAGGTTTCTACAGAGGGAAGCAGAAGTAAATACAGATGCTCCAGACTGAACATGAAAGAACTCTACAAAGGTGCTGCCAGGACCACCAGCAGCTTCCCCCGAAGCTCTCACTACCTGTGCTCAAGGCCAGCAGTAACCCAGGTTGTGTGGCATGGGACCAGGCTGTTGGCAACCTGGTTCCATAGATGCAGTGCAGCCAGAACCACTGCCCTTGGTCCTTGGCACAGCTCTGCCTGTGGCCAGCCGCATCCCTGCTGACTGACTTTGTGGCTTACCTCCAACCCTGCCTCATCAGGGGGACGTCACACTGTCAGCAGCCCTCAGATACTGCCACTGGACTTGACCTGTGTTTCCTCCTCAGGTAGCATGGGACCATGAGGTTCTCAGTGAGGTTAATGTCCTGCCTGTTCTGATGAAACTGTTGACTCCCAAATCAATTTCTCCTGTGACGAAACCTGCTACTCCCTGACAGATGCTTTTCCCAATCCATGTCCAGAGACTAAAGTTATCTAACAAGGAGAGAAGGAAAAAAGGGAGGGAAAATTAAAAAAAAAAAGAAAGAAAGAAAGAAAGAAGCCACAAGATGTCACACTCCTGCTGAGGTACTGGCCAGATATTTAGAGGACTCTGAGCAAATGAGGCTCCAGAGCTTCACTAATCCAAAAGATCAACCTCCCTGCTTCAATCTCTCACAGTATCAGCCACCAAAGAAAGGCTGAAGAAAGCAAAGCTCAGGTCCTGTATGGATACAGACATAAGGTAAGCCAAACCAGAAAAGGGATACATTACCATCCATGTGTAGCTCCCAGGATTATTTCTGCATCATAAGTTTATATTTAGAATGAGTTCAGGCAACAGAGCACTTCTCAGGGAAACATCTGAGCCCTTTAGTCTTTAAATAAACTTTGAGTCTTTCAAATCTGAAATAGAAGATCTCTCTCAGAAAAATAAAAATTATTTTTTAATGTAATACTTGCCTTTATATATAGGCGGTGTGCTGCTTTTGCTGGCACCCCTCTCCCCAGTTCATGTAATTTTTAGACTTATGAGTTCCTGTGTCCAGGGAATGGAACAGGGCTAACTTAAGCTATTCATGTTCACAGATATATCCAGGCATCCTAAAGACAAGGCACGAAATGCATCAGTCCAGATGAATGATTAAAGAAAAAAATAGTTGTGTAGAATGCAAGTTTGTAATAATAATTTGTTGGCTGGTTTATTTAAAGTAACATTTTAATTCTCATTAAACACAAATGCTATGACTGCAATTCAGCATTACCTAATGAAGCATATTTTTATTACAAATAATAGTCCATAAAAGTGAAATTAATTACATTTAGTTGGGCACTTTTCCTTATAAATAATTTTAAGTAATAGATTTACTTTCATTGCATTACAGTAGAAACTCAACCCCCTGCTCCAGGATTGTGTTTTTAGGCCGAGGTTCTAAAACGGTGCTAGCAGAACAAAGTCCCTGATTGACAAACGTGATGACCAGATAAGGCAGCAGGGAAGTGGGAAGGAAAAGTTGACAGAAAAAACACATTTGTTAAAGGAAATACTAATGATAAATTGACAATTTAGGATCACTTATGTTGGTAAAGACCTCCAAGATCATCTAGTCCAACTTGTATCCCGTTGTTTCCGCAGTCTAACGGGTTTTAGAAGGACAAGTCCATATATATATATTTAAGCTTCATTCCTGCAACTGTCTGCACGCAAGGGTTAAGAGGCCCTTGCTTACAGTAAACTGCAGGACCAGAAGCTGAACTAATACTATACTCATTTTCCTGCTTCACAGTGCAGCTGTTGAGACATACCACTTCAGAAGACATAATAAGGGCTCTCAATTTCTCTCATTTAAAGACATAACCCATAGGCATAAGGATATGAAAAACAGTGCACAGGCAGCAGCGTCTGTTACATTTTTTGTATAGTGCATTCAGGCAGTGGCATTTTCAGGCTTCTTAATCATGTATCTTCAAGAGGCTTGATGTACACTTATGGCTCAAGTGGCTTTTCCATGATCTGCAGCCCAAGTCGTCCAACCATCAGTAAACTGTTGAACAGAATATTTGTTAAAAGAAAGGAATGAAGAAAGAAGGAAAAAAAAAATAGAAGGAAGGGGGAAAAAATCTCAAAGAACAACATGGAAGAAAATATTAATATGATTCATTTAACTAGACTACAACAGTCATTTCAGTTTTCACAGAACTTACCACATAACATTTAGAAAACATATCATAGAATCACCAAGGTTGGAAAACACCTCCACGATCATTTAAGTCCAACCACCCACCTACCACCAATATTTTCCCAATAAACCACATCCCTCAGTACAACATCTAAATGTTTCTTGAACACAATATAATCACTATAAATTAAAACACTTATTCAAAATACAGAGAAGAACAGAAGATGTGACTACCTCGCACCAGCAATGAGCCCAGGCATTGCTTTTCTGGAGTTGTAAAATCTCATCCCCATGACAGCAGACAAGGTTCCAGACGCCACTGATAACAGAGAAGCCCAGTCAGAATGGTTTCAGGGAAGTGGGTCTGAAGCACCAGTGCAGCACTACAATGCCGTTACACTTATCAGTACCAATGGGCCTATATGTCCCTCCTCCTCCCAGAAAGCAAATATTTTACTTATTTTTGTTCAATAGTAGAGCAGCTGTAGGCTTTACGGCAGCTTTGGTAAGCATGCTCCACTGTTCGTTACAAGTGAGTAGATCTAATGAGCTAAGAATGCTGCCTAATCACCCATAGCCTCCATTGCTCTGTGCAAATCACTAACACTCCCTCAATTTCTGTTTATTTGCACAAGAAGAATAATTATTTATTTCCTTGAATACAGATAGCCTAAAAACTGTCAGAAAGCTAGGGTGGTGATAAAGATGACTATGCAGGAGACAAATATTATTACATTTCCCATTCGATGTAGTTTGAGCAATCTAAAGCTCAGCTGGAGCCACAACAGCAAATCACAGGAGGTTGTGGAGAAAAAGAATCATGCAATGACCACAGAATGGTTTGGGTTGGAAGGGACCTCTAAAATCATCTAGTTCCATCTCCCTGCAATAGGCAGGGACACCTCCCTCTAGATCAAAGCCCCACCCAGCCTGGCCTTGAATGCTTCCAGGGAGGGGCCATCCACAACCTCTCTGGACAACCTGTCCCAGCGTCTCACCAACCTCACAGAAAAGAATTTCTTCCTGCTATCTAGTCTAAATCTACCCTATTCCAGGTGAAAACCATTTCCCCTCATTCTGTCACTACCTGCCCTTATAAAATAGAATAGATGAATAAGGAATTACACTAGGCTAGGACAGCATGCTGTCTTCAAGAGGCCCACTATGCCTACATCCAAAAAAATCAGGAAGTACAGAAGCAACTTATCTTTCTCTCACTACATTGCCTGAAAACTAGTGCAGAAGATGCACAGCCATTCCTACTACACACTACACTGGAAGAGAGAGTGCACAAGTAGAAGCTGTGCTTCACATTGAGCTGTGTGTTGCACCTCATTTTTTACTGACCACATAGTTTGGTCCTCTGCAGTATTTGCCAGGGATCCCATAAAGCCCTTCAGCACACTGCATGATCAAGTCCTGTTGTTTGAAAATAGCCGTAACCTCCCTATAATATCTGAATGCTAACAACGTTGATGTGGTTACAGAGCTGCAAGAGGTCAAGAGGCCAACCTTGTGTACAAAGTTGAGACCAATTCCTCACAGGCACTGGCCTGACTAGTTACTGAAGTGCCACAGTGATGGGAGTTCCCTCAGGTTCACATGATCTCTTCCAGTGCTTCCCAACACTTCCCACTATCATTTTATCCTTTTGCTTCACTTGAAAGGTTTGCTGCAAGCTAAGACCACAGTTTCTTGTCCCACCTACTGTAATCAGAGATGGGACAAGCAATAGAGAACAGTTCATTCCCTCTTTTCTTTTGCAGATTTTAGACTTTCTTCCACAGCATACATTAAAACATAAAATCCTTATAGTTGAAAGGGACCTCTGAGGGCCATCTAGTCCAACTCCCCTGCAATGAACAGGGACATTAAGCTAGATCAGGTTGCACAGGGCCTTATACAGCCTCACCTTGAAAGTCTCCAGGGACAGGGCATCAACCACATCACTAAGCAACTTGTTCCAGTGCTTCACCACCCTCACTAGCAAGCTTGACCCTGTGCTAGGCTGATGTTCCACACTGTCACACCCACAGTATTGCCCATGGACACTTTCAGGAGAGGCCAGATGAGAATAGCTTTAGAAAACCCAGATGTTGCAATACCACAGCAGCAAAGAACAGGAAACAAGAAGAAAAGGGGGAAAATGAGATTGGGAAGGGATTTAACTGACCCTGTGCAAGGAGGAGATGGAGAAGGGATGGGGAAAGAAAGGGATAGGGAAGAGGAGAGGAGGGGAGGGATAAAGAAGGGAAAAGAACAGAAGGGGAAGAAGTGGAAAGGAGAGATTAAAGGGTCAAAGGGAGGAGAAGAAAAAGGAAAAGTGAAAGGAAAAGGAGAGGAAAAATGTGAGTGTCTGGAGATGTTTTCTAAAGCAACAGAAACCTGCAGGTATGGTCTAATTTTCCAAAATGAAAAAACAAACTGAACAGCCCGTGCAGCATTTTTGCCACCTGTCACTAGGGTGGCATTCCTGAGATCTGGTGGAATGACTCATCCCAAAACAACAACTGTTGCCAACAAGGTCTTTCCTCCAGGTCTAGTTATTTGAATGAGAGAACTGTAAAGAACAAACTAAACAGGAAAGTCAAAGGCAACTTCTTGTCTGGGAGTTCAGCTCTAAGCTTCCCGTGAAGCCATCCACTCCCCAAGGTGCCTCCCCGCTCTACCCAACAGGAACCCAGGTGACCCTCTGGGCCAAAAAGAAGGCATTTGCCCTGTTAGAACGAACCCTTTGATTAACAGAACAGCCAATAGAACAGCCTCCCTTGATTAAAAGAACTAGTATAAATAAAGGGACACAAACTAGCTGGAACGTGTTAGACAAACTGTGCCCGTTCACAGTGCCGGCAGTCAGGTTCAATACTCGAGTGCCAAGCGCTTACCGAGAGAAAGCCACACATTCTTTGGGTCTTTAGACTGCTGGTAGGCACCCAGCCCTGCCAGGCCACCAAAGAGAAGGCCGGCAGCAAGGGACGGGACGCTGCCTTCAAGAAAGAAAACAATATAAATCACAACGGGTATTTATTTTTCAATCAGCAAGATACCTTGGAGCCCTCTGTCCCCATCAGCTCACCACGCGGCCACCCAGCCAGCCCTTCTAAAAGGCAGAACCCCCCCCCCCCCCCCAGCGCTGACAGCGACCCTACCTGCCCTGGCGTAGCCGATGATGCCCCCGGAGGCCACCAGCGCCGCGTACCCGAAGCCGACCCAGTCGTACTCCATCTGCGGCGCCTCCGCCCTTCTGCCGGCCGCCGGCGAGCGGCCCGCTCTGACCTTGCCGCCGCGCTTCCCGGCGTGCCGCGGGGGCGGAGCGAAGCTTACCCGCAGTTCCGGCCGCGGGCGGGCAGCTCACCACCGCCGCCGCAGGCCGTGGCGCCGCAGGCGCTGTGGCAGCCGAGCCCGCGGGCGGCGCTGATAGATAGGCGTAGTTCTTGGCTGCCACAAGTTTTTCTTCTTCCTTCTTTTCTTCTCCTTAAGAAGTGCGAAAGCTGAGGAGGCAGCCGGCGCTGCCCCCCCCCCCCCCCCCAAAAAAAAAAAAAATCAGTCGCACAGTGGAAACAAAAGGGTTTATTTATAACATTCGTTAAGAAAGGAAGCAACACTGTAAACGGCAGCAGGTCAGGAACAGGGGTCTTCCTGCAGAATAACACCTGCAATGTTTTTCTGGGTTCTTATTATAACAAAGAATGCAACCCAGCACTGAAATATCTGTATTTGCTCAGGCTACAATGCCCCTTTATGTCTGTGGGTACAAGTTGAGGGGGTTGGCTCCAGAGCTCCTAGCTGGGCACCTTAAAGCTCTGTCTTTAAAATAATCACTCTCCCTGGCATACTTATCTTTTCATCTGCCATCATAGCATCAAGCCCTCTCCTGCCCTCCACAAGAGGATTTCCACCCAAGTTCTGCTCTAAACTCCCCATCTCCCTGCAGAAAACTGCACTACCAAGCGTGACAGAAGCGCAGAACAAGCTGCCCAAAGCACATCCTGCTGCAGACATCTGAATATGATGCACTGTCATTCCTCAACTACTGCAGTTTGCAATACAGCTTGTTAAAGGACACTGACATTAGCAGTGGCTTAATGAAGTTGGTAGTTAACCTGCTGCTGTTCAAGACCTACCACATGAGCCGCCCTTTCTTGTGCAGAGCAGGAGAGCTCACTCGCAGTTTATGCTGCCCTATTGCTGCTGGCTGGGTCATTCAACAGCACTGCTAAAATACCCCAGAAACACAGCCTGTCATCACTGCAGGAAGAACCATTCAGTTTTGTTTAAAAAAAAAAAAATGACCGATACCTCTTACTTTCTGCTGGCCATGCTAAAATATTCCTGAATGCTGATTTTTCTCTGCCACATTCCTAGTCTGCTGAGACTATGCGTGCTGGAGGGTTAGGTAGACTAGGGAAGGAATATCAGCTCAGCTACTCGGCTGCCTCCCTCTAGTGGCTGTTATTGGAAACAAAAATAGGGCTGTGAAGCCGTGAAACTCAACATTAAGTATATGTATTAACCACTCAAAGGAAGTAAACTCAGTAAGGCGGCTCAAACCATGTCAAAACATGACACAAAAAAATCACAGAGTTACTGCCAGAGCTCTATTACTGATCTTTCAGTCCTGACATCTCTTTCCACTGCCTTCCCCACTTTGGGTCCTTCCATGCAATGATCTGAGGACACTGGTAGGCCAAAATCTGTGTGCAGAGATGTATCTATCTCATTTTCTAGCTCTATTAGTTGGCCAAGTACAACAAATAAGTAAGCCTTTCTTTTTCATAAAGAGCTCTTGTGCCCGAAAGCCTATCAAGATCTTTCTATCCACAACCATTCATATAGCAAAAGGTGCTGTATTCTCTTAGAAACCTTGAACCAACAGATATTTAAAGAACAGGCAAGACCAGGGCAGCGCAGCATCTTTCTTCCATTTCCAGTACTTTTCTGGTGCACTAAACTTCCATATCTTTGGCTAAAAAACACCTGCATGTATGGCCACCAATTGTGTTCTTGTTTTTGAAGTCTTGCTCACTGTGGCTTGTTACCTTTCTGCTTGCCAATGTGCACTGCTTGTCTTTGAGGTATGAGAAGTCCCAGGGATGCCTGATTCTATATACATTTTTATAGAAACAGGTAACAATTTCAGTGTAGCAAGACTGAAGTTAGGGCTGGACAACAGGCCATTAAAATAGCAGATGTGCCAACAGGGCAGCTGCAAAAGGAGCTGTACCCTACTGCTTCTTTTTGGATCTCTCACCTTTTGGCCACTGAATGTTAAGTAAAAACTTAGATTTGCAGACAGAGTGACACAAGCTGACCTGAGCTGCATCTACTGCACATCCTAAAGAAACCTGTTGGATGAATGTGTCCTTCCAGAGAAGCAGAAATTAGATTTTTGCTGCAATTCTGACCACTTTTGTTGATGTATCCTGGGTTTTTGGTAGCTAGAAATACCAGCTTGGTTCCACCTGAACCTCACTCTGTGCCAAGGTCTTCTTTCGATGTCTCAGTTCCAGGCACTCCACAGTCAACGGGTATGTCCTGAGCTCAAACTTATTTGCAAACATACAGGTGGAGTTAAAAAGCCACTTGAGGTCACCTGTTCCATATACACAAATGCCTCTGACATAATGGCCTGCCAAATTAAAAAGAAAAAAAAAAAAAGAAATATCAGAACCCAGTTTTCTTTCTACAGGCATGCTTAAGGATCCAAAGCTTTCTTTGGATAAATTCTATCTGCAAAGCCACTATAAATGATCTGCACAACATCCTAAAAGGCTTACTGGTCACACAGTGTGAATAAGTATGAACAACAGTATGAAATGAAGGAAGTTACTTATGAATAAGTAGTAAGCATAATTCCCAAGTAAGGAGATAGACAAGAAGTTTTATTGCTTGAGACTCTAAGACAGGGCTGAGACACAGCAAGAAGGAGAATTTCCTTCTGTCAGTGAAAAGGAACTGATCCTTTTACTTAAGCAAGATTTTCCACTAAATAATTTGGGTTGATACTGGTGCAACATCACTTATTCTGGTGTAGTCATGATCATGTGAAACCGCTGCAGTTTAAGCTGACTGAAATTATTTTCCCCCCCCCTCCTCCACACAAACAATGGAGGAAAAGTTCATGAAATAAAATTGGTATTCCATTTTCCTCCCACTTTTGTATGTCACAAGTAGTAGCATCACACAAAATACAAATCAGCAACCAAAAAATTGAGTGTGCCATGGAGATTACATCTTGCTAATGTTATGTCATGAACCAATATGAAACAGGAAAACACAATATTCAAACATTGTCAGCTTGCAGTTCCTGAGGTTCCTTACCCACTATGGCTCCAGCAGGCATCACTGCCTGCATTAGTTGTTCTGTGTCCCCATACAGTGAGTTACAACTATACATGGGCTATTCCCTTCCACCCACAAGATGATCCCCCAACACCTACAAGAAACAGTCAGCTAACTCTTACGAACTTTAAGCATTGCCAAATATCCTCCCTTCCAAGGAGGAAGTATTCTATAAGAATTCCTGACGAAGAAGTAACTGTTCCAGCTTTCTTGCTGCTTATTTTATGTGGCTACTGTCATTCTCCACCTAAGAAGAGAGGAAGATCCTTTCAACAATGCCTTACCTCTGATGAACTGCTGTTTAAGATCTGACTTGTATTATGTAGGACTACAGGAAGAAGTCAACTGTTTTTTCCTAGATGAGCAGCAAGAAGAAGTGAGGAAGAACATATGCATTACCGTGACAACCTCCATGGATGTCTTCCATATCAATCCACTTCACTGCTTTCAGGTCACCTTCCCATGATGCATTGGGCATGGACCCAGGGACATCTGCAATTAGGTAACAGAAAATAATGGTAGCAATCTTTTGAACATCTGTATGTTCAGGTTTGTATCTGCTCCCTAGGACCTCTCCATGAAACTAGGATAAAATGCATATTTGTATGCATCAGCCAACACCTGGATTCTAAGTTCATTGTAAAGTTTCTTCACTGAAAGCAGCTTTCATGCCGTGAACAAGATGATGGACCCAGAGACATAATTTCACCTGAGAAATCAAATCCCTTCATTGCAACATCCTCAGTATGATGCTGCATGCATGATACAGCTGTCACGTCACCTTCACAACCAGTACTGCCCTCCCAGTGCTGTTTGAACTCCAGGCCACTGACACATAACATCATATGAAGTTGTGGTAAATACTTTAGGAATCTTTGCGTTAAGTCCTTTACAACAACCATTTTAAGTAATTAAGGGGGAACTGCTGAGCACTCTACATTTGGTTTTTGTGGAAGAGTAGACATGCAACACATATGCAGTGCATAGGCAACAGTTGTAAGTCAAGGGAATCATAGAATTAGCTAGGTTGGAAAAGACCTACAAGATCATCCAGTCCAACCATCCACCTACCACCAATAACCCCACTAGACCATGTCTCTCAACACGATATCTAAATGTTTCCTGAACACCTCCAGGGACTGTGACTCAACCACCTCCCTGGGCAGCCTGTTCCAGTATCTGAACACTCTTTCAAAAAACCAGTATTTCCTAGTGTCCAGCCTAAATCTCCCTAGTGCAACTTCAGGCCATTCCCCCTCGTCCTGTCACTAGTTACAGGAGAGAAGAGGCCGGCCCCCAGCTCACTACAACCTCCCTTCAGGTAGTTATAGAGAGTGATAAGGTCTCCCCTAAGCCTCATCTTCTCCAGACTGAATCTCAGTACCTTCAACTCCAGGCTGTGACAAACAGACTATTGCCATGGGATGAAGCCTTGGCCTTTAAACACAAGAGCTGGTCAGGCAGTTACAGCTAGGAAAACTTCCACACCTGATCTGCACTGCAATATCATATTCAGGTCAGCAACAGAAGGTTCCCAGCGCACAAGCCACTTCACTAAAAGAAGTTAGAAAAGCACCAGCTTCTCACTGTAGCACAAACAGTTGCCCATAATTTATTTGCCTGGTTGGAAAAAAAGCTCAACATGTTTTATTCTTTCCTACCCAGAAAGTAATTACTATAGTGTTACACCTGAGTTACCAAGTGGCAGAAGAAGCAATATTTGGGGAGCCAGAAGTACACCAGCAGGTACAAAAACACAGATGCTGTTTTTGCATTCTCCTAATGAGGCTGAAAACAGAAGCGTAACACAATGGAAAGCACAGCAATGACAGCAGGGTAGCAAGGTCCCAGGCTACAGTAAGTGAGGGTTTGTACAAATGCAAGAGCTGTGGGCACAGAAATAAAGGAAAGAAACTGCTTACCTTCAGAAGGCCTCAGGTATGCACAAATCTCTAGCAAGATACCCTCACCTCCACTGCCAAACCTTAAATGAGGTCTGGGAAGGGGTGGATCCTGGCTCCAGCCTTTCTGGTCACTTGGGTACATTGCTTGCACCTGAGCTCCCCTGGGTTGGCCCTGCCTTCCTACCAGGTGCTCAGTCACTGTTTCTAGCCATGACTTAGCATTTCTGCTACAAGAGGAAAAGAGTAACTTGCTGAAATCCAAAGAGTTAGTTTAGTGTTACTGGTGAGGAGTACTTGCAATTCCAGAGCCTTAGCAAATGCAGTAGAAGTAACAGCACTGACTGGTGGCACTGGTCAGGGAGGAGAGGATTTGCATCACCCCAGCTGCTTCCCACACACTATCAGGCAGCTGGAAGCTGCAGCCCCTCCCCTGGGAACCTCTTGGGTAGCAACAATCTTATTATCATTCATAAAGACTAATAACCTCTGTTTATCTATTAACTGCAATTAATCTAACTGTAACTAAAGCAACAGTTAAACTACTTTAACAGATAAACTGTTTCAAGTGCTTTTCTTCCAGTTTTTTAATAGGGATATTCAAAGACTTTTATTCGTGTGTCTTCCTGTTTTCCTTTTAAAGGAAGTAATTATCTGGGTGGCATGGAGGGAACCATGAAGCTTTTTATGGAATTATCTATATGATTTTGGCATTATGAGCCATCATTTATACTGACTCCGTATACCAAAAACACAGAAATTTTCCTCATTTTACAGCAAGCCTTTTGGAGCTTGAACAAAATGCATAATAGCCTTGGTTAGGAGTTTTAGGACCTGTGCCCATCAAATACAATTTTAGGAAAAATAAAACAGGCATTTTAATCCACACTTTTGACCTCTTTCTTTAAGAGCAGTTAGCCCTCTTTCTAATTTTCATAGTGTCGTTTAAATTGTGTATTAATCTAGACGGTTCATTTGGCTAGCTAACTGCAATCCTAACAGAGGTGATTTGGTAGCAGCACCGTAAAGCACAATTTCAAATAGCAGTGGGAGAACAAATAAGAAGCCATGATCAGTGCTGAAACAGTAACTGAAAGGCTCATCACCCCAGTGTCGGTGTTCTGTAAAAATTAAAGGAGAAAGTACAGGAAGTTTCTGTTTTTTTTTTTTCCTTCCCCAGTGGCAATAAGCACAGTATCTTCAGTTACTACAACCTAACAACTGTTTCGCCTGTGAGCTTGAAGAGTGCACAGTGAAGGACAAAAGTGAACCCAAATGCACTGCGTAATGTCAAGGGGTTTTTTTTTGTTCTTGTTGTTGTTCTGTTTTTGAGAGATTTGATGGGAGAAAAGGGAAGCACCAGTTATTGGGTTTTATTTCAGTTTGCTTGCTCTATTTTGGGTTTTCAAGGATAGCATGTTCCTTGGAAATGCTTTTCCAAGGAAAGCTGCTTGCAAATACTATTCTGGCTTCTTTATCAGATGCAAAAAGATCACTTGATCTAACAGCAGAACCACTGCAGCAGTTTTCTATAAACAGAGATACCTGACAGCAATAACCAAAACATCACCATCTTATTTCTCCTTCTTTGCGTACTGGGCTATTATCAAATAAAATAAGATAAAACAACATGCCAAAGTGTAATTTTGTCAGAATTTCAGAAGATGTTATTCATTTGCAGAAAGCATTCAAGTAAAGACAACACTTTATAAAAGACAAAAAGAAGCAGTGATGGCAGGGGATATGCTCTTCAAACGGCCTGGGACATGCATTGTCGTTCCAAATTAGAAACCTGTTCTCAAGAGCTGGCAGTAAGCATGGTGTGAGGATAAACCTTGGAAAATGCTGACACTGTGGGAAAGCAGAAAGATGACTGACAAAACAGGAACAACCTCGGGACATCCACAAAAACAATGGGAGGCACTGCCTTCTAGGAATACAGAATTACTGACTTCACATTATTCACCAGCTCTCAAATTAAGTAAACTAGGCATTTTTGTAAGTTAATTAAAGAGTAAGGAATAACGTAGCTCAGCACTTTAAAAAAATGGGTTTACCACATTTTCCTTTATACATTTGTTAAATCCTTACCAATTGATTTCCTATTCAGATGTTGCTCTTGGGATCTTTTTTATAAAACATTTTGTCTGAAGAGTCGTGCTGGTGGTAAGCATTAATATAAACTCAGGTGTGAGCTCCTCACTCTACTTTTATTCAGCTCTCACCTCACTAGGCTTGGATCACCCATTTATGTGACAGGAATTTGAAAGTACCTGCAGCAAAATAAGTGAATTTCAAGTACACAGCAAGGGAAGAAATGAAATTAAAGGCACTGGAGGGGCTGACCCGTTTTTCCACTCAGTTGTGGCTGTCTTCACAACCCACCAGTGCAGTTCTGGTGGCTGCAAAACACCACTTGGGAAGCAAAGCATACTCCTCCCCCGAGCTGCATCTCTTTTGGGAACAGCACTGTGTTGAGCACACTTCTCTCACAGACACAGGTTTGGAGGCAGGAAAAACATGCTCTGGTTTTGAACACTGGCCTCAATCAGAGGACACAAATTAATGTGCTTCTTAGCTAAGATTTTCCTTTTCTCTTTTTTTTTTCTTTTTGCCATTCAAATCCCAGTGAGAGTTGATTTGCATGTGCTAGCTCTAAGAGGGAGTCCACTCCCTTTCCTTCTTGCACAACTACCAGGTATTATCAAGAAAGACATCCGTACCTTATACAAAATGAGCCACTGCGTTTGCATTTCTGTAATGCATGCATAAACTGATATTCAGATGGAAATGCCACAGTATAAAAGGCTGCCTGATTTGCTCTGAACTTCCAAGTACTGTACCTGTAATTCCAGGATCAAACCAATGTGTCAATTAAAGTCAAGCTGGTAGTCAGTTAGTCTTCAATAGTTTTCTGAAGCAGTTTGTGCTTCCTCATTTGCAGCTCTCTTTATGGAAGGAGATGAGCTTACACTTCTCCACCATCAACTGATCCAAGCTTTTCCCTTGCGCTTTATAGGCTGGTGTACAGAAAATCCTTCTGTACCCACACCCAGCACATCAGGCTGGTTAAGACACACTTCATAAATCCGCCCAAAACAGTGCACAAATCACCTTGGGTGATTCTGTAAAACATTTTGAACATGATTTTGAAAATGATAGTAACTTTTGCTGGACTTTGAAGCCAGATATTTATGTTCGGGAAACACTCTAGGCTTGGGATGAGATGCATCGGTGGGTGAATGCACACCCTCTCTTTCTTGAGAAAAAGTGTGCAGTATCTGTACTGTAAGTTGGATCTGAAAATTCGCAAGTCCCTACAGAGGCTTTTGCAGCACAAAGATATTACATGCAAATACACATGGGACTAAAAAGTCAAAATGGCAAAACAGGGTCATCCGTCAAAGCAAGGACTGTCCATTTTCACCCTGCAAGGACATCAGGAAGACCTTAACATAGACAGCTCAAACATCAGTGAAACCTGCTATAACCTAAGCCTAACTCAGTCCTGTACCTCTGCAGCACAGGACTACTGCTGCTGAGTTGAAAAGCACGTTACTTCACTGAACTCACCACTCTGCCCATTTATAGATGCTATTCCCACCAGAAGACAGCATGGCCAAGTGAAGAAATTTCCAGGAAGACAAATTCAGGGTTGCTCAGTATGTCTTCCTTAGTTTGTCGCTACTGTTGCTAAGATAGGCTGTCACCCATCAGAGTGTTTTTCCATATAAAACTGCAGGAGTGATGACAACCTGGTGGTAAGCATCACTGAGAAGTACCTCCATGGTGAAGAGAGCTGTGGTGACCACCACGATCAGCTGGCACTCTGCAATGGCAAGTTAGTGCCATCGGTCTATTTTACTGAGATTAGTACCAAAACCATCCCAAGGTTCTGGATGCCTAGAGAGGGACCACACAGCCTACCTGGGATCCTGTTGAGTGTCACCCAGAAGTGCTCATCGGGGCTGTAGGTGTCCTCAGACCATGCCAGTAAGTCGATGGCACGCGGGTCCCGCAGCACAAACTCTACAAAGGGCCGGGTGACCGCAATGTATGCAGAACCAAAGTAGAGGGTCAGGTTGTGTGGTGGGGGAGCCTTGCGCACCTGTGGGGTGACCAGCCCTGAGACATTGCTCCCACCCTGCTCCCGGTGCATGAAGTGGGTGCGTGCAGTGACATGTGCTGGTGGCAGCACTCCGGGGGTGATGTTCTTCCCCTTGTAGGCTTTCAGATGTTGGATGATCTCCCGATTGGTCTTCAAGGGGAAGTCCTGCCCGCAGGCATTGAGCAGGTAGCGCCAGGGCACGGCAGAGGCCACCAGGTCCCTCATGCAGTGCAGGTCGGCCTGCAGGCGGGACACACCACCATAGACCACCCGCTCTGTGTGAGAGGCGAGGAAGGCATTGGGGAAGCAGCCCAGCAGGTGCCGCACCGCTCGCTGCAAGGCGGCCGGTGCCTTGCCATCCACGTGGATGCAGTAGACATTCTGGGGCATGTAGACTGCCCTGAAGAGCCGCTCAAAGGTCTCAAACTCCTTGTGCAGGGTGATGATGTAGGCCAGGGGAAAGGCCGCCTCCTCGGCTGACAGCACCCGGGTGATGTACCGGCTGTGGGACATGTACTCACTGCAGGAGGAGTCCCTGGGCACAGGCCGCAGTCCCCCATTCTGCATCCTGGGAGCCTGCCCGGCCAGCAGCGCACCACACGCTCGCTCCAGTGCCATGCTCTCAGCAGAGCCACCACCCGCTGCCCTGCTCCCTCCATAGTGCCTCAGCAGCACGGCGGCACCCAACAGTACCACAGCCACCATCAGAGTCACTGCCACCCGACGTCTCCGCATGGCTGCTCGGCACAGCACGGCCCTGCCACGGGGAGTGCAGGGCCGGGGCCTGCGGGGTGGAACTGCTGCCAAGTGGCAGGTGCTAGGCCTGAGGGGCTGGGCCAGTAATGCTGTTAACGGCTCACTGAAGTTGGTGGAGATCTGTCTTTGTAGTGCCATCTAGGTTCTTTAACAGTAAATTTGGTTGGTGAGGGTGGGAATTAAACTCAAGATTGCCAAGCTTTACAGCAGACTTCAGAACTTGTTGAGAAGGAAATTAAACTCAGGGGGAACAGAAGCATATTGAAACCTGCTTCATTCAAGGCAGTGGTCTGAATTAAGGCACTACATGCTGTCTGCTCAAGCAGTCGGGCTGTTGGCTATCATAAAAGAGCTAAGCTGCACCTGAATAATAAGGAAACATTCTCAGTTCTAATAACTGTAGCTTCATTTGACAGTATGTTTTGATGGAGTTTTTTTCTGAGCTTTTATTCACTCATAAATGAATTCTGGGGACTTGTCAGGGTCATGGTCTTGCCTCAGAGAAGCTGAGCTCTACAGGGCCGTTCAGGACATGCCCTCTTTTCCAGCACCCATTCAGGCGTGATTCTAGTGTCTTCCAGTGCTGCTGCCCAGGCAGCCAGCTGGCTGCAGGGTCTGTCTCTCAACACACGCAACACAATTTTCATTGTGGTCAGATGAGTTTGCTTTTATATGAAACCACTTCCTTAAAGTGCTCGATCCGCTCCTGCTTTTCAAGGAGCAGCTTATTGAAGCCTGTTACACCAGTGTGTGACAGATACAAAGATACTGGGGAATCAGGCAAAGGAGTGTGCAAGTCCATTTATTAGCTGTGGCTTTTCAGAAAGCCTTCTTGAAGTCATATTCTTCCTTACCCTGTCATCACTAAGCAGTATTTTAGTGCAAAGCAAAAGACCAGTTGTGAAGCAGTGTGGCCTCAATAGGAGAAAAATTGCACAAGTTTAAAGTAACACTTAAATTCCAATGGCTAAAGACTGCATGTAGACTTAACCATATTTTAATCATGTATTTTGTGATAAACTGTAACACCTGAATGGAGGATACAGGACAAGAATAATTTTTCTGGAAATTCTGCCATAAGGCAGGTGTATTTGCTGCCATTGTGTTGCAACATCTCCCTTAAGTAGATCATGCAACAGAGAAAGGTTTTGATTATGAGATTGCAACAGCTTTGCGGGCATAAGACTCAATAACATTTGCAGGAAAATCCCTTTTTTATACCTCATTTCTACAAGAAGTGTTTGCTCAAACAGGAAACTTCATTAAAAGAATAGAGAATACAAACAAAAGAACAAGTGTTAGTTATTACTCATCAAATGTATTGATGAGTAATGATGCAGACATAGATACAAAATACTTCCTTCTAGAGAACATCACTTATTCAACTAGCGTCACTGACTGGAATCATACAAAAAGTTTCTGCCTTTCTGTCTACATCTGTCTTTGAAGGGTGGGCATTAACGTAAAGAAAAAAAAAACAATTCTGGGAGGCAAAACTCAACCACAATGGTACATTAGTATGATGCATGCACTGCTAAGGTCATTCCAAGATTCTCTCTAGAAACAATGGAGGAATTGAGAGTTACCAAAGTTGTTTCGAATGATTAAGTTGCTGTAGTGAGAAGCTTGGTGTGGGATAAATTATATATGAGGAAAGGAATGGAAACAACAGCAAACAAACCACAAGAACAAAGTAGGTCTATTTGTGGAACTTTCACTTCAGTTTACCTGCAGCAGTAGTTCCAGAGCCAAATGAGAGCTGTTGGCTCTCGAGGAACATCTTGTTCACATCCCTTGGTTGTAGGTATGAGGCAAGAATAATACCAGAAAAATCTGGGTAGCATTGCTAACACATTAATCAATCACATTAGCCAGTTCCTGGGTTTTAAATTTTGTATAGCTGTTTGCTTGCACAAAGAGAACTCCCATCTGCCTTGAGTGTGCCCTTAGCTTGACTCACAGCATTACCTGCCACATGTCTGCCATTACCTGAGGCATACTGTATGCCAGCTGTCCTTATTTTTCTGTCCGCTATTCAGCTTCCGACTGAAATCTTGCCATCAGGATGGTGCAGATGTACTTTTGAAATCTGATAGTGGTGTAAGACACTACTTGCTAATAAAACTATCCATCCTTTACATTATATCCCAATCATTGCTATAAGAGGAAAAGTGACGTAGGGAGCCTTTCTTTTTTCCTTCCCCTCTCTGGGACAGATACTCACAGCTGCAAGTTTCTTGCAGAAATGATGAATAAAAGCAATTCTGGCCTGGCATTTTCCCCACAAACCCCCCAGCTTCCCTTATACGAGGTGACCATTCACCAACTCTGTGGAGGGATGTACATGACCAAGGGAGGTCCCAGCATGAGCCTTCCAGGTCAGCTGTCAGTCTGCCTGTTTCATGCAAAGATCTGAAAGCAAAGGCTTTCATATCAGGCACTTTTCTTCCAAGAGTGACTGATCTTTAAATTCATGTGTTTTGTGTGTATGTTTTCTCATGTAAAGCTGAAGTGAAAGAGCAGAGCTGTGCTGTGTGTAAGGGGGCATACCAAATCCCACACCATACACATAGGTGACACTGTAGAAGGTGCTTTCAGCCAGACTAATGTCTTACTGTCACTTCAAGAGGAAGGTCTGGCTTCTCTTTCTCTCCTCCTTCCTATTTTCCTCTGCTTTTTTCCCCATGTCAGTGTATTTCTCCCTTCTTTTCTTGCTCTGATTTCAGTGCTGACTGGATTCTACACTGAGTCTATTCAACTTATCTACTCAGAAAAAAAGTTGCTTTTCTTCAGGGCTAAACTGGCAAGGTTCCTAGCACAAAAGGGAGAAGGAAATGATGAGCAGGAAGCAGGAGGAAATTTCCACTTTTTGGGGCGATGAACACTTAGAGCTCACCCTTAGTAAAGAAATGGCACTTTTAACATTAACATTAAGATGTTATCATTAAGATGTTCTAGGAATCTCTTGGACCTCTATGTATTAGCAATGTGGAATTGCCACTTGCACCTGGCAAGCTGAAGTCACCCATAAGGTCACAGGTGGTTGATCTAGAGCTATATCTTAGTTCCTTAATGAATAATTCATCAGTGTCATCATCCTGGTTTGGTGGCCTATAGCAGACTCCCACAATGATATCTGCTTAGTTTGCTCAGAAGCTCCCAACCATGCAACTGCCAGCTACGAGCTCAGTACAGCCCAGCCCCTCCCTCACACACAGCCACTCCCAGCATCACCTGCCCTGCCTGTCCCTGCTGACAGGCTCAGTGCTGTACATCATGACATACTAGTTACAGGCCTCTGCCTGCCAGGTTTTGCTTATGCCAATGATGTCACTGCTCTGGGACTGAGCCAAGGCTTCTGGCTCCTCTTGCTTCTTCCTTATGCTATGTGCACTGGTGTAGAAACATTTCAAGTTCCTTTCCTCATACCCAGCACTTCAAGAGCAGACTGAAGGATCTCGCTAGCATGCAGTCCCTCACATTTTGGCATGCCATCCCATAGCTTATCATTGGCAAGTCTGGTTTTATCCCTTTCCCCCTTCAAATCTAGTTCAAATCTCTACCAGTCAGCCCCATTAATTCTTGTGCAGAAATCCTTTTCCCCCTCTGAGAAAGGTGCATCCCATCAGGTGCTAGCAGGCCTGGTGTTGTGTAGATCATCCCATGATAGAGAAACCCAAAATTCCGCTAGTGATACCAGCCTCAGAGCCATGTGTGGATCAGCTGGGTCTGCCTGATCCTCCCAGTACTGTTCCCGGCAACTGGAAGGATTATTCTATGATCCTATTCAATGATACAGACTTAATTAAAGTCAGCCTGAAGTACATGTGTATGTCGTGCATACACCCATGAATGTAGGCATGTATCTTCAGAAAGCGAAACAAAAGGTGTGCTCACCTGGGATTCTGTTGAGCGTCACCCAGAAGTGCTCATCGGGGCTGTAGGTGTCCTCAGACCATGCCAGCAAGTCGATGGCACGCGGGTCCCGCAGCACGAACTCTACAAAGGGCCGGGTGACCGCAATGTATGCAGAACCAAAGTAGAGGGTCAGGTTGTGCGGTGGGGGAGCCTTGCGCACAAACGTCGACAACATGAAGGAAATGAAAGAATATAATTGCTCCCGGTGCACATACTTGGTGCGTGCAGTGACATGTGCTGGTGGCAGCACTCCGGGGGTGATGTTCTTCCCCTTGTAGGCTTTCAGATGTTGGATGATCTCCCGATTGGTCTTCAAGGGGAAGTCCTGCCCGCAGGCATTGAGCAGGTAGCGCCAGGGCACGGCAGAGGCCACCAGGTCCCTCATGCAGTGCAGGTCGGCCTGCAGGCGGGACACACCACCATAGACCACCCGCTCTGTGTGAGAGGCGAGGAAGGCATTGGGGAAGCAGCCCAGCAGGTGCCGCACTGCTCGCTGCAAGGCGGCCGGTGCCTTGCCATCCACATGGATGCAGTAGACATTCTGGGGCATGTAGACTGCCCTGAAGAGCCGCTCAAAGGTCTCAAACTCCTTGTGCAGGGTGATGATGTAGGCCAGGGGAAAGGCCGCCTCCTCGGCTGACAGCACCCGGGTGATATAGTGATTCTGTGTGATGTACTCTGTGCAGTTGAATTTTCCAAAGGATGTTTTTAAAGCATTTTCCTTCAGAAAGGACACTTTATCTTCAATAAGTGATTTACAGTCTTCTACTAAAGTTGAGCTCACTGAGATCTTGAGCCTCTTGAGAGATTTTTGTGCATGTATGTTAATGGTGTAGAAGACAAATGGAAGGGAAACACTGAGAATCAGGACGGCAAAGAAGCAATATCTGAGTACATTCATTGCTGCTTGGATAAAAGGTCTCACGTGAAGCCCAGCAAGGAGGTCTGATCAGACACTCCAAACAGCTCATTTCACTGTCTGTTCTTGGTTCCTGCTGGAGAACACATGCATCAGGGCAATGCATAATATCCAGCTGATGTCTTAATTTTAATATAGTTCTGTAGTCATGGTTGATGTAGGCGCACCATAAGTAAGGAATATCTTGTTGATGGAAGTTTCTCCACAGTACCCTAAAGATTAAACAGACATATTATATAATTACTGACTTGGCAAAGAATATCCACTACCACATACTTTGTTATCTCTGAATAGTATTTGTGGCTTTGCTCTTAATTGCTCCCTCTCCCCTCTCCTTTAAAGAATTAGACAGCCATGAGGCACCTATGTGTGCAATACGACAGACAAAAACTCATATTTACTTCTTGTGTAACTGATTTTTTTTCATTTAGAGGAGCTTTTTTCTGTCCTATCCAAGTTTCATCAATCATTGCTGCTTTAGAATAATGAAAAGTTTGTTCAACACACCATGCCACCACGCTACCAACACTTGTTTGCATAAAGCAGAAGAATGTTTTTTGCCTCTGTGTGTAATTATGTCAGAATAATGTTGAAGCAATATTTTTCTTCATTTGTAAGTTTGAAACCTGCAAAACTTTTTCCATGTCGTGATGAGTTGCGTTGAGCTCCTGACTTATACACATCACAAGGAACAAGGCTGGGAAAACCTACTACTGAAACTATTTAAGCACCTTTTGTTGGAGGAAGGAGGACTCATCTGATGGAGCCACGGGGCTGGAACGGAGGTGTGCAGTCCCAGGCAATAATGGAGAACTGCAAGACACTGCCAAGAAGTCAAGCAGAAAGTGCCATCACAGCCCAACAGTACAGCTTGTTAAGAGAGGATTCAGAGAGGTCAGCACTGAGCTGACATCACTGTCTGGCTCTAACAAAGAAATATATAGCAAATATCACTATGAAGGAAAATCATGTCCCTTCTCAATGACTAGTGAATTCTGTCCCAGGGTGCACAGAGCTGTCCAGAATGCCTCAAAACACTGCTACTACCTAATAATTTGCTATAGGAGTGAACACAGACAGACACCTCAGCAACACAATCTGGGAGAAAGTGTCAGTTGTCCTGAAGGAGTCAGGATTTCCTTGGGGACGTCTCAGTTTAGGGCAGAGAGCTCAGGCAACTTTTCCAAAGTACCAAAGGTTGAGATCATCCAGAGAATTTGGATTCTGCTGAAACTCAGCCCAGGTGCTTCTAAAATTCTGTTTTAGGCACTGTGTAACCTGCTACACAGCTAGGAAGACATAAGAACTATGTACATATATGTATACATATATATGTGTGTGTCTCAGAATATAGACATTTTTACTCTTAGCTGTTGAAGTTCACACTACTACTGTGGTCCATAGCAAACAAATAAGCTACACTGAGAAAAGAAGAGATAGACCTGCTTGTCATAGGAGAGAAATGCAAGACTAACCTTTTCCTTGCCTTTCAGCAAACAGGACTAACCACAATCCTTTCGTACTAACCAGCCTTGGTACCATGCTTTGATGCTACTTAATCCTGGTGCCTTGATGCTTCAGCATGGTTATTATTTAAAAATCTGTAAACATACATGCAAATACTTGCTGTGGAAATCCAAGCTAGCAAAAGTATTCGTTATGTCTGGTTTTTGCTTTGTTTGTTTCATTTTTGCTTTTAACTAGTTCTACCTTGTGACAATTCCTCTGAAATAATAGCCATACCTCGGGTTATAGGCAGAAATCGCACACATGTTCATACACACAGAGAGGGAGGAAACAAAGAAGTAGAGCATAGAAGCCACACGAGCAGACGCAATGGAAAAACTACTGATGTGTTCATGCAAAGTTCACACGCAAGGAGCAGCCAAACCTCATAGAGGTAAATCTGTCTGCATTAATGCAAATACCAGAGAGAAAGCAACACAGTGGCCAGAGACCTCATGATATCTATGGTTTATCTTGGTGTGGGTTGTATTCGACCTTGGCATATTTTGAATGAAAAACAGTTACTGGGCAGAAGAGATCAACTTTACCATGCTTTTCAACAGAGGCTGTGTAGGAGGAGTCTGTGCTGGTAGAACTAAATCTGTTGCTGAATGAGATCTGCACTGCAGCTTCTTTTTATTGTTCCCTGGACCTTCATTGTGGCAATTCTCACTGCAGCATTAGAGAAGATTTTAGTACAGTTCACACAGTGGAAACACACTCAACAGTAAGATTAGCTATTGAAATGACTTCCCCGGGGATGAATGGGAACAGACCTTTCCAGTCAGCAAGGGTTTCATCCTAGGAATATAGTTAGCACTTAGTAAACTGCTTCTGGCTTAATCAATATAGGTAATTGGTTTCAGCTAATTTGCTAGCAAATTAGAAAGCAAGGTGCATGGGCTTTGCACATCATGGTTGCAAATTCCTATTCGGCCCTGGTTAGTTGTGACAAACATTACATATTTTACATCTGTTTGGGGTTACTTTACATTTTCTATTCTGTTGTTAGGACAGAAATGTCTGTATCATTACATTCATTTTCACATCCCTCATACACAAAGCTGGCAGTCTGAATCAGCACCGCTGCTAAAAATTGCAGAGAGGCTACTTCTCCTCAATTTCTCCTCGCTGTGTTGTTGGGTTTTTTTTTTTGGTTCAGAAGTGCAGATAACCACAGTCCTCTCTACGTAAAAGCGCTCCCCACCCTTCACTCCTCACATCAGAATGAAACTGCCTCAGTCTTGTGCTGCTCCTGGGTGCTATGCAACATGCAGAGTCTCCACAAAGCTCTTGGAACAGCTCTGCCTGGCAGTGATCTTCTCTATCCTTGCCTTACATGTCCCGTCTGAGCTAGAAGGTGCGTATCCACAGTGTGACACAGGAAAGGAGAAAGCAGAGTCCAGCACAGGAGCAGCTGGAGTTTCTTTCTATCTGTCCTCTTCTGCCCTCCCTTCTCTGCTGTTGAGAGCAGTTCCTGGCATTCTCGTGCATGCCAGCCAGGAACAATGTTGCTGTTCAAAGAGAAGAAAGCACAAACCTACCTGAAAAGGAGCTCCCAGGCAGGCACAGGGCTGACACCGGACAGTCACATTGCAGAAGCGCTTGCAGCGAGTGGGAGGAGAGATGAAGTGACACATCAAGGGAAATGCTAGCTCAGCTCACATGGTTCACTAAAACTATCAAGTAATCTAATCACACACAGCCCATGAGCACATCTGTCTGCACAAACAGCAAAGGCCAGACAGCATGCTGTCACATCTGATATCATCTTGCTGTGCTCCTAGGCTTCAAACTCAGAGCCTCTGACGTTGTGGAAGCTTCACATTTGGCCTGAATTTGCAGCAGGCTTTTCAATATAAAGAAAGCAGAAGCGTGTAAAGCTCTCTGGTCTCCAGCAGAGCACAATTCTCAACTTAAACACACTATTGCTCCAATGCAGAGTGCTTTTCCAATTAATTTCCAGTGGGGACCTGTACTTACCTATGTGAAAAACCACCCCTCACCAGCTGCTCAGGAGCAGCAGCGCTGCGTCCTCCTCCTTGCTCATCTATCCTCCTGTGCAGAAAAAGCAAGTCATAATTAAATGTGTTCCAACAGAGGACAGGCTAGCTCTGATGGAGAAATTGGTGTTCCTTTGTTAAATATGACTGCATTCTATAGGTGATACTGGTAGAGACAAGGCATGGAGAGAAGGCTGTTTCTTAATGCAGATTAATGTACATAGCAGTGTATGGCAGAGCACAAATGTACTTGTGCAACTATTATTTGCACTATAGGAGTGCCCAAAGATGGCTCACAATGGATTTTGCAAACATTTGGGCGTTTGCTAACTTTACAAATATGAACCTCTGTGAGCATCAAGCCTGGCCACTGGGGCTTTAGATTTTCTCTTCTACCGAGCACTACCACTTACGGATATGATCCAAAGACAGTCACAGGCCTGGGTTACTGGGGGGAAAATTAATTCCCCGACACACAGTGTCAAGCCTTAGCTACCTGCACAAACTGAGAGTCTGTCCTCAGCTATGGGTGCCTCAGCAGTCATGGGAGAAACATGACTCCATCTGCAGGCTGTGAGTGAGCTGCTCTGCAAAGCACAGCCACCCACAGCCTGCTGCTGCAGGGGTTTCTGCTGACTGCATCACTTTGTAGTTCTGGCTCTGCAACTTGTTGCTTGGTGCGAAATGAGCAGAAAGTCCATGAAGATCTGGAAAACATCTGTGAGGAATGCTATATGGTTATCTAGAGAAAGAAATCAGAAAAACCTAGAAAGTCTTTGAACATTATATATGTATATATGTATATGTGTATATATATATATATATACACACACACACACACACTCAAAACAAAACAAAAGTCAGAAGCAAAGCCTGATGCACATATGAAAGGGAGTAGCTGATTCTGACAGGGTGAGAGAGCCAGGACTGTTCAGCCTGGAGAAAAGAAGGCTCCAGGGAGACCTGAGAGTGGCCTTTCAGCATCTAAAGTGGAGCTATAAGAAAGAAGGGGACAGACTCTTTAGCAGAGTCTGTTTAGATAGGACAAGGGAAAATGGTTCCAAACTAACAGAGGGGAGATTTAGGTTGGATATAAGGAAGAACTTTTTTACAATCAGGGTGGTGAGGCACTGGCACAACTTGCCCAGAGAAGCTGTGGAAGCCCCATCCCTGGAGGCACTCAAGGTGAGGCTGGACAGGGCTCTGAGCACCCTGACTAGCTGTAGGTGTCCCCACTCCTTGCAGGGGAGTTGGACTAGATGGCCTTTAAGGGTCTCTTCCAACGCAAATGATTCTATGATTCTCCCCATTCTCTGTGGATAGGAGAAGAACTAATCAGTCCAGATAGCATCAGGAGAGGTGAAGATCAGACATTAGGGAAGCTTTGTAGTGTTAAACAGGTGAGCATAGATTAGATGGTCTGGAGAGGCTGGAATTTTCTTTTGATGGATTTGAGGAGCAGGTTAGGCATAGCTTTTTCAGCTTCTTTACAGGTCATACCGGTCCAGACCTGGTGATTTTCTAGCTCCTTTCCTGATCTATTTCCTCTGATTGTCTCTGTTACTGTATCACATAGCTTTGGCTGTAGCTGGCCTGGAGATCCTATCACACCCACGAACTGTATGAAAACGCTAACAAAAGAGCTCTGTCATCATTTAGAAATACACTTGTCACCTCTTCTAATTACCATTACATTGCAACTTTGGTAAGCTCAGGATAGTCAAGCACTTGTACGATACTGTTGTGATTCACCCTAAGTAAGTACGAAGAAAAATCAATTAAATGATAAATCTGTGGCAGTTAACTTTTTGACATGTGTTCCACCTCTCATATCTTTTCACACAAAACAGGTTGATGCCTGTTCCATCTTTTTACTCTTCCAGTGACTTATCATTAAGAGGTCTGTGGTAGGCATCTGATGCCCTTAAAGGGTCTTTCTGACCAGGTCAGACCCCTTATTAAGCCTTGAAAAAGAACTTTAAACTTGATAAAGTTCCTGCATAAGCCCTTACTTATGAGTATCTGTTTCAGAAGCTGCAAGTTTTCTGTAGCTAAAGGATGAGCTTTGAGGGGTGGAATTTTGGGGAGTGTTTCTTGAGTTTCTCTGTAGTTCAGATGTTCCCACTGTGTTTCATTTCTGTGCAGGAGATACCCACGGCTGCTAGAGCCTGTCAGCTTCTCGGGGAGTCAGCATGAGCCACATGCAAATGGCACATGTTTCTGTGGCCAGTGACAAAGGCTGGCTGTCAAACTGTGGAGGAAGTTGGCCTGTGTCACACAGCTGCTGTTTTCTTCCCAGAAGTGAAAATAGCCCCTTTTGTTGCACCTAAGTATCTCTTTCTTACGGCTTGTCCTGGGTTTGTATGCTTCTCTTGCCTCATTTTCCCTTCAGAGGCTTTACTGTATGCCAAGGTCTCCTCTTTGTACAGCCAAGAGTCTGGAAAAAGCAAACTGTGCTGGTGGTCTGCTCGTGATCTCACACTGCATAAGCCCCCAGACTTGAGCTTCAAATTGCCTCTGACCTGAAGACAGTCTTCTTTTTCTTATCCCCCACTGTCTTTGTCATCCACACCAACTAACCAGTATTACCCTCTTCAGAACCAATCCTACTTCAGGCTCTTTATCAAGATTTCACATCCATTCCCATCACTTTTTCCTAATTCTCTCCTAGATCTGCTGTCGTACACCCAAAACAGCATTGAGCTAAAGCCACCAGCTCCCAGATGCTTCACATTCCCAAGCACCTTTCTGTTTGCCCTTGCTTTGGGTGGAGGCTAGTGCTCATTTTGTCCCTTGTTCTGCTGCTTACACAATCATTTTATGGCCCTCTTATGGGAAGGGCAGTGGCTGAAATTGCCAGGCCCCGTGAGGTCCAAAGCAGTTCCTGATGGTATTACTGAAGCTGAGACAATCTGGTCTCCCTGTATTGGGTCACTGGAGGTTATCAGAAGGTTAGAAGACTACTGGAAACCTCGTGTTTTACACAACATCACATTCCTTAGCTTCTTAAAGATCCCTTCCAACCCAAACCATTCTATGACTTTACGATTCTCAGCTTCTGCAGCCAGACTCCTCTTGTCTGGTCCCTTCCAGCTAAAGTATCTTTCCCAGTGCAGAATTTTCTTGTTGGGTTTGCCACTTACCATACACACCTGGCAGCTGGAACCCTGATGCGAGTTTTCAGTCTTGTGATGAGTTATGTAATGGCGATTTCTTGGATCTTCCTTTTGCAGCATGCCTGGATCCCATCTTAAAATGTAACGCCACTTTGCTGTCTCACAACTCTCCCAGTATCTTTGCTTCTCCTATTCTACCGTGGTGAAATTTCTCTTGCTTGCAGCTTCCTGCCTGTTGCTCACATTCCTAGTGCTCCTTGGCCTGAACCCTTGGCTTATGTTTGGGATAGTTTTTGCTACACTCCTTTTTATTTGCAAAGAATGTGTGAAAAGACCTGTTTTCCCCAAGCCTACAGCAAGCAGCAGCAGCAAAGATGTTTTACTCCTAATAGAATGAGAGGTAATGGCCTCAAGTTGTGCCACGGGAAGTTGATAGAGGCTGGTTTGTTTAGCAGTAGGGATCAGTATATTAGTTTAAGGACCAGTGTATTAGTTTGGCAAAACAAATCAATGAGTGCTAATTCTAAAACTTTCCATTTCAACTTTGCTTGGTGTGTGAACAGCCTTGTTTTCTCTTAGTTCTGCTCCACAAGAAGCACTGGAGTCATCACGGACTACTTATCTCTCATTTCACCAGGTGCAAGGATGTTTTCCTCAGATTTTCACATATATTGTTTTGGAAATTGCTCGTTATGGCTTAACAAGCAATGGAAATTTGCCAAACTGGGGAAAAACAGCTAAAGGTCAGCCAAAAGTCTCAGTGATGAAGCTGATGGTGGAAGAAGATGGGGATAAAGTAAGTGGGCATATGGCCACCCTAGATGCAACCGTGCAGGCCCAGAGGGACATTAGCATGTATCAATGGAAAAGAGTGACTATGTATGCCATTGTACTGCTTATGTAGGTCTTAACTGCTCAAATGTGTAACCTGAACTCTGAGAGCATACTTGTTTGTCAAGTTGCCCAGTATATACTGTGAGGAATAAAGGAATGCCACTTTCTAACACCACATTGGAGTTAGAGAGTTTTCTTCCCGGATTTTGGATGACAAGGTTCAGGTTGGATATTAGGAAAAATTTATTCTCAGAAAGAGTAGTGAGGAACTGGAATGGGCTGCCCAAGGAGGTGGTGGAGTCACCATGCCTGGAGGTATTTATGGAAAGGGTAGATGTGGCTCTGAGGGACATGGTTAGTGGGCATGATGGGGACGGGTTGGTGGTTGGACTAGATGAGCTCAGTGGTCTCTCCAACCTTAATGATTCTATAAATCTCAGCTAGCTCCCTCTACTCAGAGGTGCATTGAAGAAGTAGCTGGGCATATTGATAACAGAGAGGATTGTTCCTGAATATACAGCAAGCACATCCATGACAGGAAGGTCCTGGACTGCAAGTGATCGGAGGTTGGAAGAGTGAGAGGAAATGTGCTAGGTTGGCTTGCCCTGCTCCCTTGATTTTCCATAGGCCTCAGCTTCTAACATCTGCATGCACCTGCTGAATCCATGCACCCGCATTCAGACTGTCCCGGCCCAAGAATTTCAGCCAGGCCATCTTATAGTGGAAGAGAGACTTTTTCCAGGGGCATTAGCTATGAGCTCTCCAAAGTTATAGCCACATTAATCATTAATTCCCTGAGAAACTGCCCTACCCCATTAAATACACTGGCATATTTTTTAATAAGGTCACCTGCCTTGTGTCAGCTGAGATGAAGTAATTCCCACTTTCATTACCACTTTGATCAATTTAATATCCAGCCTGCTTGGGGACTGAGCTCTACCAATGCCGCTGTGTGTAAGCATTAAATTTGTGGTGTTTTACACACTGTTAGATTGGGTCTAAAGGTGCACCATCTCTGTTGATGTCCCTCTTCCTACGCAAAGGTGGGTAGGTTTTTGGTCTCTTCCTCCAACAAGGCCTGCTGTTGCCATACAGATGCCTTTCAGAGGAAGCAGAGTAACCTCACTGCTGTCCTCCCAGCTTGGGCAGGAAGAAATCAGTCCTTTTGACTCTACTTATGCAACCACCTAAAACTGAGCATGTTTCTCCCCCAAGTTACAACCATGCAGAATGACTGTCATCGGCTCCTTTGGGCTGGGAGAGGGACCCAGCTGAATCTGAGGAACAGACAAGAAGTGGCAGCATGGCCAAGACACAAAGATCTAGCAGAAGATGTATATGTCCCAAAGCCCAGACCAAATCAACATATTAAGTTTTCTAGAAAATAAAGCCTACATTTTTTTTGTAGAATCATAAAATCATTAAGTTTGGAAAAGACCACTAAGACCATCTAGTCTAATTACCAATCCATCCCCATCATGCCCACTAACCACACCCCTCTGTGCCATATCCACCCTTTCCTTGAACGCTTCCAGGGACGGTGACTCTATCACTTCCATGGGCAGCCTGTGCCAGTGCCTCACCACCCTTTCTGAGAAGAAATTTTTCCTAATACCCAACCTGAATCTCCCCTGGTACAACCTGAAGCCATTACCACTTGCCTTATCACCAGTTACCTGGGGGTAGATGCCAACATTCACCTCACCACAGCCTCCTTTCAGGGAGTTGTAGAGAGCAATACGGTCTCCCCTGAGCATCCTCTTCTCCAGACTGAACAATCCCAGTTCCATCAGCTATTCCTCATAAGACCTATGCTCCAGACCTCTCACCAGCTTCATTGCCCTTCTCTGGACACTCTCCAGGGCCTCAATGTCTTTCTTCAGAGAGGGGCCCAAAACTGAACACTGTACCTGAGGTGTGGCCTCACCAGAGCTGAGTACAGGACAACAGTCACCTCCCTGCTCCTGCTGGCTACGCTGTTTCCAGTACAATATATATTGTATGGCTGCGAGATGTTGGCAAGTAGTGTACTGGATGCAGCTGCGCTAGTTTGGGCTGAGTGATGCAGGGCATCCTGTGTTATCGCTGCCCGTAGAGGACCGACGCAGGACACCTGCCAGCCGGCTCCGAGCCTCTCACGTGTCATTCGCCCGCGGTGCCACTGGATGGCAATGTTGGCTCGAGCATCGGCACGGTTCGCCGCTGCGGGACGAACCGCGAGCCCGGCGGGGTGAGGCCGGCCGGGGCCAGGGCCGTGTCTGGCCCGCGGGGAGCGCACCCGATAGCAGTGTTTTAAGCTTGTACCACCGATGCGATTTTAAACCCGACGGGAAACGCACGAAGGCTGAATCTGCCCATTCACACACGCGGTGATTTCTTTCTGGGACCCCCGGGTTTAGAGGGCCGAATGGCAGAAATATTCGTGTTTATATTATACTTTAAATGCAGAGAGAGTTCCTGATGGGTGTGACCAAGACCCACGCGTTGTCACGGCTTGCTCGAAGCTGCCCAATTTTGCCCTTAAAGCAGTACTTACACTTTGCACTAAGTGATCGGGGCACTGTGGGCTCAGGGACGGCTCGGGGCTCGTTTCAGTGCACGCAGACAGGGCCTGCTGCAACTGCTGCACCAGAGAGAAGCGCTGGAATGAGTCATTTGTGAATCACTGCTTGTTTTCTGTCCTTAGCTCATCTGGAATCCCATGGCAATCGAACGGACTTTTACAATGAGTTAACGCGTTGCTACGCAGCTCACTCCCAGTACCTGGCGGGGACAAACCCGGAGCGGAAGGCATGCGTGGTGATGCCATGTGTACACACACGCTTTTCCATACGTGATTTCTGTTTCCTTCCCTGCAAGGCAGCCCGGCATCCGGCAGAGCCCACCTCATCTGCAGGAGGCAAGGACAGGGTCTCCCAGAGAAGCAGCAATGCTTTTCAGGTGCGGGAATGAAAGGAGGCACAAAAAAACTCATTATTTAAGGTAAGGCCGTGGTTTCCCAACCACTGGCTCTCAGCAGCACTAGCTGTCCCCATGTCCTTCAGCTGCACGGTGGTGGGCGAGACTGGAAATGCATTCAGGGATGTATCTGCTTAAGGCAAGGGGCTGCGTTCTTTTTTCCCTTTATTTCTCCCCAAAGCAAATCCATCTAGCAGGTCTTCACAAAAAAAAAAAAAAAAAAAAAAAAAAAAAAAAAAAAAAAAAAAAAAAGGGCATGAGGCTGGAGAATAGGGTGTGAATCCCTTAAGGCTGCTATTGCCATTGAACTCTCTGGTGCAAAACCACAGCCCCAGGTACTGAGCTTCATCCTAGAGCAACTGGAGCTTGTGAACCAAACCTCTTCTGCCAGCTCCTTGTTGGAGCGAGTGGCTTGAGATGGAACACAGCGAGCTGCACCTTAGCCATCTGGCCATGCCCTGAGCCCTGTCTCCATGTAGGGAGCTGCATGGCCAGAAAGGCCAAACGCTCTCTGCCATCAGCCACTTAGGCTTCTTCTGTCATGCATAATTGTAGCTTAAAGGTACTGAATAATTGCATGCATATTGGGCCCGATCCAGCCCCCGATAATAATCCTAATAATGCTGCTCTTATCCAGCCACATGACTCCATTTCAGTCCGCAGTGTGGGCTCGGTCATGCTGTAATTCAGCAGAGGAGGCCATTCACTGTGGGGCTAATTTTGTTTAAAATGCAGACAGGCTATTTATGGGATGATTTTTCATTCGTGTTCTAAGTTCTTGTGCTCAACCAACTGCCTGTAAACTGGGTCAAGCCAATGCATTGCCTGTTAACAGGAAGTTGGGGCTTACAATCTCAGCATTGAGTTTGGCCAACACTCGCCCACAGGATAAACCGCCAGCTTTTGCAATCAACTCTTGCCTTCTGAAATAATAATAATAATAAAGCTATTTTCCCCCTGCCAAGGATGAGCACCAAATGGAGACGAGCAGAATAGCCTCAGTGTGCTGAAGATGGGGACATTCTCACATCAGTTGTGCCACCAGGACCAGCTGGGAGTGGGGCTCCCAAGCTAATGGGGAAGTATTCTCCCCCTGGGGAAGCTCCGCACGAGCGCAGGACTGTTAGCCAAGCACAGGTTCCTCCACTGGTCTGGCAGAGGATTAAGCAAGTAGCAGCTTATTTTGAAACAAAACCCACAGCACATTGCAAGAGGCAGGGGTTAAGACCTGCTCATTTCCATACCCAGCGGTGAAGTGGGCAGTGGGGCAAGTGCCCTAGGTCCCAACCCTGGGAACATGGAGTTAGGCAAGCCCCCTGAGCTAGGCAACCCCCTCCCTTTCTTCTCCGGGGTTATTTGTAATCTGGATGACTTCAGTAGCGTGCCTCACAGAGGGAGGCAACATGGGGCAACTCGATACCATACAAACTATGAGAGCAGAAGCAGCCCGGGGTGGGTGAGAAGTACCTTTTGGGATGGCTCCCCCTCTGCCTTAGGGATCAGATGTACCCGAGACAAGGGAGGCTGCCATAGAAGGGCTGGTGAAAGGAGTACTAAGCACCCCAGGTGGGAAACAAAGGCAACACCACCACCCACCCATACATACAGGCAGGGCAGGGCTACGTGTCCTACAGCTGGGCCATCTGCCTAATGGCAGGGAAGGGCAAGGCAGGTGTCAGGGAGAGCTGTTCCAGGTTAGCAAGGTTAAGTGCAAAGCAGGCGATGCTGACTGTAGGGCAAGCGATAACCTGCCTGTGTTTGCATGCTGTGTTTTTCCAGTGACACTTTGCAAAGCGTACGTCTTTTCTGAATAGTCCCAAACAAACACCATGCCCCTCAGACATGCACATCCCCTGCATGTTTTGAAGTAAGTGCCAACAGCTGGAAGGCAGGAAAGCAAAGGCTTAGCAGACTCCTTTCTGCAGAGCCCACTGATATCAGGACTTCTGGTAGAGTAAATCTCAGCAGAACTCAGTCTGTCTTGGTCTCCTTCCTCTGCGTCCAGCTGGCCCACCTGTGTCCTGAAGCCATTCTTTTCTTTCCTTAGTGTCCAACTTATCTTCAGGATAAGGGATAAATAATCATAGAATGGTCTAGGTTTGAAGGGACATTAAAGCCCACGCGGTTCCAACCTCCTGCTATGGGCAGGGCTGCCACCCACCAGCTCAGGCTGTCCAGGGCCCCACCCAACCTGGCCTTGAGTGCATCCAGGGATGGAGCACCCACAGCTTCTCTGAGCAGCCTGTGCCAGTATCCCACCACCAATAATTATGTGGGACATTACAAAAAACATTGACAGTTAGGATTTTCTTGTATTTTTTAACTGAATTTCCTCCACCTCTGCCTTTACCCTTGAAGAACATTAGAGTTTATGTTGCAATCACTGATATGGAGATACAGATAAGCATCTCTTACAGGTGCAGCAATGCCCATCCACTATGTGAATCTGACCCCTTAAGAGTGTAAGATAGTTGTAATGCTTTATTTTTACTTCTTTTATTTAGGTTCAAATCTGTACTTCATGTATACTGGGAAATACAAGGACACAGAAAAGATTAGGATAAGCCTTGTGAACCAAGAAAGCCAGCCGTATCCTGGGCTGCATCAAAAGAAGCGTGGCCAGCAGGTCGAGGGAGGTGATCCTGCCCCTCTACTCTGTGCTGGTATGACCTCACCTGGAGCACTGCGTCCAGATGTGAAGTCCTCAGTACAGGAGAGATGTGGACCTGTTGGAGCACATCCAGAGGAGGACTGAAAAAATGATGCAAGGGATGGAAAACCTCCCTACGTGGACAGGCTGAGAGAGCTGGGGCTGTTCAGCCTGGAGGCTCCAGGGAGACCTGAGAGCGGCCTTTCAGTATCTAAAGAAGGGCTATAGGAAAGAAAGGGACAGACTCTTTAGTGGAGTCTGTTGATAGGACAAGGGGAAATGGTTTCAAACTAAAAGCGGGAAAATTTAAGTGGGATAGAAGGAAGAAGTTTTTTACAATCAGGGTGGTGAAGCACTGGCACAGGCTGCCCAGGGAGGTGGTGGATGGCCCATCCCAGCAGACATTCAAGGTCAGGCTGGATGGGGCTCAAAGCAACCTGGTTTACTGTAGGTGTCCCCATTCATTGCAGGGGAGTTGGACTAGATGGCCTTTAAAAGCCCCTTCCAATTCAAACGATTCTATCATTCTAAGTGGTGCTTTAAAACACGAGTCTCTTTGTCACCAGGCTTTGGGTGAAGCTGCAAGGGGACAGTGCTGGATCTGAAGGAGGGTGGGTAGGGTGTGCGGTCAGACTGTCCTCATAGAGATCTCTCATGCCCAAATGCAGAGTTCCCAGCTCTGAGCTGAGTTCTGCAGCTGAATCCTCCAAAACCAAGACACACCGGGGCGCCAGAGCCACAGGAAAGGAGACCTCAGTGTGGGGGCTCAGCAGTGAGCTGGTGTCAAACACCACGAAGCATAACGGAGCCGAGCAAACCAGAGCCATGGTATAGACTGCACTCTGTTCTCTGTTTTGTTTTGCTCTCTGCCAAGTGATACATCTTAGTGACAAGTCGCTCCAGCCACGCAGCAGTGCTTTAATGCCATGGAGTGTCATGGGGTGTAGGCATGTGCTGGGACAATGGCAAGACCTGATGGTAAAGGCTGAATGCACTGCAGCTGCACGCAAGCTGGTCTAGATTAAAGGCTCCAGCCTCGGAAGCTCCTTGTTGAAAAAGTCACTCGGAGTATGTTCTGCAGATTAATATTGTTATGGACATCAGAGCCTCCAACAGATATTTTCCAGTAATAGGCCCTTTTGTAATTATTTGACGCATTGAAATATATGCCTTGCAGACAGCAGTTCTCATGTTCACTTAGATATATCAAATTAGATTTTCTTTAAAGTCTGCCATGCTGAATGCCAGGCTTTGTTTCATAAATACGTCTTGGAATTGTTAGGGTGATTTACTCAACACGCTAAAGAATGAAATTCCACTTCCAATGCACCGTGCCACATTGGGGTAGATGCAACACCAATATGTCATGGGAGGGGGAAGCTGGAAGCTTCATGCATGGGTGCCCGGGCCTGGGTATGCTGGAGCGCTGTCAGGCAATGAATGGAAGGGACCTCTTGCAGGGGTGCTGACTACCTGCTGCTGCTCATGGGCATATTGCTTTTCTGGCAATGGGAGGAACAAGTCCTGGTCACTTTGGGATGGATCTATGGTTTCCTTTCCTGGATCTGCACCAAACCAGCTGCCAGATCTTGGCGAAGTTACTAATCTGCCCCTTCACTTATCTGTACGACAGATAAACTAGTAGCACTGCATCTCTTGAGGGTTTGTTGCAGATTGTTATTGAGAGGGAAGTCATTAGAAAAATAACTGTGTCAATGGGATACCAGAGTAAGACGAAGGAGCCCCATTCTGCTCCGTGCAGGTTTGTGGAGTGCTGTTATTTGCTTCAGCACAGCAGGGATTTGGCCTATGATTAAACAACTTTCTTTTGTTTTTCTTCTTGAACGCTCATATGTAGCCAGGAGGTAGCGTTACAGGGAGAGCTGCTCCTGCCCCTGTGTCAGTGCTCAGCAGATGGATGGGTGCCCACAGCCGGGCACAGCCTCTGCTTCCCCACGGTCATAGAATCACAGAACATCCCGAGTTGGAAGAGACCCACAGGGATCATTGAGTCTGACTCCTGCCTCCTCACAGGACCAGCCAAAAATCTCAAGTCCCAGGGATGTTGGTGCAGAGTCCCACTGAGCTGCTGCAGAGCAGCAGATATACTGAAGTTAACCGGTCCAAATGCTCTCCATACAAGCACACACATTCAGAGTTTGTTTTACTGAGCAATTAAATGTGTCAGATAAATATCCCTGGGGGAGGAGGGCTGTCTGAGGTTTTATGGCATATCTTAGTGTGGGCTTTGAAATCTCGATCCAAGCGCAGCACCCCAGAGAGACCTAATGCTGGAGTGTGACTGCATCTTGTACTGCCTGCTGGTTTTTTTCACCAAACCATTTTACTGATGCAAAATTAAAGCTGAATTTTAAAAATTAAAACCTCTTTTTATTTTTGGAAGTTATTTTCAGTTGCAGGGTCAGTATAACGGCAGCCGTGAGGTCGATGGCCAACCAGCTGCCTTCAGTTCAGGTGCAAAAGCCCTTTTGGGGGACGTGTGAGCACTCCGAATGACCCATACCGCAGTTTTTACGTCCGAACTGCAAGTGCAGCACCTCTCTTAGAGCTCTGTGGGGTTTCTTCCTGTTTAACAAGTGGAATGTGCAACAGCAAAACCTCCAAATGTGACGGGGTCCCAATAAATAACAGCCGGATTTCTTCTGGAATCAAAAGCGCTGGGTGGCTTTAGAATAGATTTACTGCGCATCGGGATGCTCTCTTCGGGAGTTCGTTCTCTGGGTGGCCCGGGCTGGGAAGGCGGTGGCGCGGGGCCGGGGTGTCCCCGCCGCGGTGCGGTGCAGCTCGTGTGGGCACCCGGCCGTCCTCAGCAGCGCGACTGCGGCGGTCCTCAGCGTGCGCCCGGCTTTAACCCTGCGCCCGATTTTCACTCTACTTTGCGTCCCGGTTTCGCTTGCTTGGTTGTTTTCGGGTAGTTCGCTCGGCAAATAAATATTAAGGGGCAGACGGGACCCACGTGCAGAACAAACAAACAAAAAAATAAATCGTTCTTTTCTCCCAAAGAGTTTTCATCTCACTCCCAAAAAAGTTTCACGTCACGCACACCTCAAAGCCCTCCATCTGGCACCGAAACAAAAGACATGTACGCAGATTTCCCACCCAATAACCCCCGACAGCACATCTTCATCCTTCTTCTCTCTGTGTCTCTCCTCTCGCCCCGTCCCGTCGCTGCTCCACGCGTGGCTCCCGCACTACCGGCACTGCGCGCAGCGGAGCAGCCGCTCTAGGGAGAAGCTCCGGCGGAGCTGACAGCCGGGAACGGCCGCAGGTGGGGGCGGCCAGGCTCTTCTCGCCGTCCTTTCTGCTCTTTCCTTCGCACCATCGGATGCACACAGAGGCTCACGGGTTTATTTTCTTTTTTGCTTCCCCCCCCCCCCCTAATTTTTCTTCCTTATGCCTTTTTTATTATTATTTTTTAATGCCCGGCCAGTTTCTCCTCTTTCCCTCTGCTCCGCTCTCTACTTGAGCGGACGGCAGCCCCCAGCCCCGCTCCGAACGGGGACAGCCCCGGAGAACAGCACCGTGCATCCTATTTCGGAGGAAGGATGCGGCCCTCCGAGACGGAGCCTCGGACTGGAGCTGAGCCCTCCTCCGCTGGGAATGGGATGCGTCTGGATGGGATGGGGGAGGCGAATAAGGGGCGGGCGGCGCGGATCCGAGAGGAAGCCCGTCGGGAAGAATTAAAAAAAAAAAAGAAGAAGAAGAAGAAGGAAAAAGCAAAAAAAAAAGTTAAAAGGGGAAAAAAAGAAAGAAAGAAAAGGACAAGAAAAAAAAGAAGAAGAAAAAGGAAGAGCCGCACGTGTCTTTTGAAAGAGGCAGTGCGCTTCCTGCGGCCCCGCTGCCCGCCCGGCTCCTGCTCCATCCCGGGGAGCTCCGCGCACCGGCGCTGCTGAGGGGCAGCCGAGGAGGACACCGCACCGCGGGGCCGGGGCTAAAGAAGCGGAGGGATGGGTCGGACGTGTGTCCCCACCCACGGATACACTTTGGTGGTGCGCGAAAAAGAAAGAAAGAAAAGAAAAGTCACATTTTAAGTACGCGTAAGGAGGCGGAAATCTCAAGGAGGCTCCTTGCCCTCTCCCTCGGGGCGTGAAATCAGACCTGAATCCTCGCGGGGAAAGGAAAAAAAACCCACGGGTGGGAGCCGGGGGGGGGGGGGGGGGGGAACGGGCGGCAGCGCGCAGGCGCGGGCAGGAGCTGCCGGCCCCTCCTGGCCCAGGTGAGCGCGGTGCAGGTGAGGGAGGGAGGACTCAGCCGGCGGCGCCGCTCCCCGCAGCCCGTGAGCGGCGGGAGCCGCAGCCCGCAGCGCCATGTCCGTCCTCGCCAAGATGGGGGACTGGCAGGTAACGGGGGCTGTCTCCTTTTGTTTTGGGGTTGATATGTGGGACGGGAGTGGGTATCGAGGGACGGGACGGACCGGGGCGCTCCCACGCGTGATCCGACCCCGCGTGGGGGGCACATGGGGGGTGGGTGGGTTCGGTGCCTGCGCTGCTCCCGACTTTTCCGATCTCTCTCCGCGCTGCTTTATTCTTTACTGCAAGAAAAGAAAAGAGAAAAAAAAAAAAGGAAAAAAAAGTGAGCACAAATATATTTTTAATCACTTTTACAGTTGAAATTGGCGTCCTTTTATCGGGCCGGCGAGTAGAAGCGCTCTAAATAGGATATATACGGGTGTTGTGTACACATATATATTATTTCTGTACTAAACCAGCTCGTACGTACCCCCACTTAGGCTCTCTCTGCCCCAGATGTGCCCCCACCGCACCCCGCTGCGCGCTGCCCCGGGCGGCACATAGCGGGGGGAGCCCCGGGGTGCGGGGTTGGGCGCTGGGGGTACCCCGGGGCTCCGCGAGGCGGAACTCGGCGTCTGCGCGGACGGCGCCTCGGGGAGCGAAATGAATGGGATTGGGGAGGGGGGAAGAGGGGCGCCGGAGGAGGGAGAGCGGTGCGACCGACGGAGCGCTCCGCGTAGGGAACGGCCAAAGTTCGGTGGTGTCACTGCTCGGTCCCTGCGCTGTAGCGCTCGCAGGAGTGTTTTTGGCTGCCCGTGCTTTTGCCTCGCCGTTCCGTCCGGGAGTGGTGCGTAGGGTTTGGGGCTGGATTTTGGAGAGCAACAGCCGCCAGGACCGGAGGGAAAGAGAACAGTTCGCGAAAGAACGCGGCTTTTCGATAATCCATCAAAAAATAAAAGGTGACATCGAACCCCGAGGGCAGGAGCCACGTCCGCACGAGGCAAACGGCCGCACTTCGCTTCCCCTCTCCTCGATTTTGGGGGGAAAAGGGGAAAAAAGCGCAGAAGACGCCCCGCGCCCGGGGGCGGACGGGAGCACGGCCCCTTTCCCCCCCGCGGTGGGCGCACACGGGCGCAGCGCCGTCCCCGCGGCCCCGTACCTGCGGCGGGCGCGGGTCGGAGCCGGCGAGCAATTGGGCCGCGGTCGCTATGCTAATGAGGCGCTCCGGCTGCGGGTAAAGCGCTGCAAAAGGGAAAAGTTTCTGCCATTAGAGGGAGATCTCCGAGCGCTCAGCGCAGAGCGGTTCTGCACAGCTCCGCCGCGCTCCGCAGCACCGCGCCGGGGGGATCGGACCCTCTCCCGCCGACCCATGAAAATGCTCTGGAAGCTGACGGATAACATCAAGTATGAGGAGTGCGAGGTAAGCGCCTGCCCGGGCCGGGCACTGCCCCGGGGCCCTTCGCCGCGAGCGGGGCCGCGCAGCATCCACCGATCCGCGGATTTCGTTGAGGAGAAGTTGTGTCCCCGCGCCGGTCGCGGCCGAGAGGGGCCGGGGCCGCTGGGAGACCCCGGGGAACGACAGCGGAACGAGAGCCGGAGTGGTCCCGGCCATAGGGAGAGCTCTGTGCGTGCGGCTCTGTGGGATGCTGCGCGCATCCGCGCGGATGGATGGACGGATGGATGGATGGACGGACGGATAAATGGATGGATGGAAGGAAGAATGGATGGATGGATGGAAGGGCGAGGAGACAAAGGGAGCAGAGCTGTTCAGGACCGCCGCTGAAATCCCCCCCGGTGCGGCCGTGCCCCGAATGCGGCTCTGGGGGCACCGTCCCCGTTCTCAGGGCCTTTGAGCAGTCATATACGGACCGCTCGGAAAATTAAATCCCCACAGTTCGGGTCGCAGGACAGACCCGTGTGTGTGTGCGTCCGTGCTCTAAGTGTCTTTTGGTCTGACAAAAAAAAAAGAAAATGGGTGAGAAGAAGAACAGGACGAAGAGGGCAGCCCACGCCAATGCCCAACGAAAGCCACGCTCACACCTTCCACAAAAGTTCTCTGTGCTGCACGGATCAATAAAGGACTGCTCTGTGCTAACGAATGTACTTCTTTGGGGCCGAGTCGGCGCCGGGCGATGCCGCGGCGTAGGGCAGGGTCCGAGGAACCACTGAAGACCGAAGGATGCTGTGCTTCAGTCCTGCACCGAGCGCTGGGATACAGCCGCTGCTCGGCGCGGGGCTGAGCTGTCGGATATCCGATGTCTGGCAACGGGGTTTCAGGGAGATTTTTTATTTTATTGTTACTATTATTATTCCATCCCTCGGCCGGAGGCACGGCGGGAGCTTCACCTCCTCCCCGCCCCAGGCCGCTGTTGCGGGTCAGCGCCGCGTGCGTGCCGCTGCCGTCGGGTCTTCGGCCCCAGCCCCCGCGGGCGCCGATTTCGTCCCGGCAGGGCCCGGCGCAGCGCGGAGCCGGGGCCGGGATAGGGGCAGAGGAGCGGTGCGGAGGGCGGTGCCGGAGTCGCGCAGCCAGTCGGACGGGTTGCGCGGGGCCCGGCGTGTCTGGGCCGGACGGAGGAGCGCTCGCCGTGCCTCCCTCCCGCTGTGCCCGGCTCTCTCCTTCTCCCCCCGCGTCCCGCCCGCCCTCCTTCCTCCCTTCGTCCCTTCCTTCCCTCCTCTTTTCCCGGCTCCTCCGAGTGGGGGGCGGCGGATGCTGGCGGGGCTCGAGGCGCGGGAGGAAGAGGAGGAGGAGGAGAACTTTCCAGGACGCGGCGGCGACAGCGGAGCGGGGACCCCTCGGCGGGGCATGGACGGGGCGGCGGCGGCGGCGGAGCCCCCCCCGCGCGAGGGCGGCGGGGCGGAGGGC